>NC_022015.1:85656741-85689627 GCF_000317375.1 Microtus ochrogaster
GTCAGAATGGGGGTATACACCAATGCATGCATATGGACATCAGAGTGGGGGTGTACACTAAGACATGCATGTGGACATCTAAGTGGGGGTTCTCACCACAACATTCATGTGCATGTTGGGGGGCTGTGCCATGGCAAACATATGAAGACTAGGAGTATATATACAATGGCATGTGTGAGATCGGAGGAGAACTTCACGGAGTCATGACTCTCCTTCCGCTCATATGTAGGTTCTGAGGACCCAGCACAGGTCTCCTGACTTGCCCAGCAGGCACATTTGCCCATGAAGTCATCTTGCTGGTCTGGTTGTGTGTCCCCAGTGGACTAAATCTGTGTTGAGGCTCGGGATTGTCAGAGCTGCTTGTATTTGCCTATCTGGTGGTCATAAAAGGATGTCACTGGGATTTTAGCATTAATTTTCTGATTATTAATAAAGATTGTCTAATGCCTTTATGGACTACAGCTGTGGCAGTTTTTCTGCAGTTTTCAGTTGGGTTCTTTTTATTACCTATTTGCAGAAGTTCTTTTCAAAGTCTGTAAACCATTTCTCTCTCAATTATATCTAATGTAATTATCTTCCATTCTGTGATTTCTTACTTTATAATTTTTAAAATGCTCTCATTTTTAACAGTTTCATAGAGATCTCCATTTACACTGCACAATTCAATGATTTTAGCATATTCCTGAAGCTGCGTAGCTATCATCACGGTTGCTTGTTGGACATTTTACCAACCCCCCAAAATGTGGTACCATCAGTGATCACTCCTCATTTCTTCAGTGATCATCCTTAACTACCACCCTGAAAGTACACATTATCTGAGAAATTGCCCATCAGCCTTTCAGGATAGCAGTTCTTATGGCTCTGACTGGTGTCAGTTTCTTGCTCCAAAGCACCATTTTTTTCTTTTCTTCTTGGATTCATCATTGTCAAATATTTTATATTTGTGCACGTTGGTGCTCTAAAAATAAAATATGCATACTGTTCCATACAATTGCATTTTAAATCAGAAGAAAGTGGAGGGAAAGGATGCAGTTGTACTGTCTTCTGTAGTCTTCTGGGAAACTCATTCCAGATCTTTCTGTAGATGGTTGTAGGTTCACAGACGTCCATAGTCAAGTCCCATACATAAAATGATGTAGTATTTTTACAAGATCTATACATGTCCTTTCATTTTAAATGATTTCTAGATTAGTTATAATACTCAACACAGCATGAATATTATATAAATACTTTTATGCTGTATTTTTAGATAATAATGACAGGCTAAAGGTCCTATATGTTCAGTATGAACATGTTTTATTCCCAAATGCTTTTTTTTTTATCCAATTACAGAATATTCTGCAGGTACAGATCCTTCTAAATGATCACTCATCTTTCATCTGGAAGGATCTGACTAACAGGCAGCACTTTCCTCTTCAGGTGTGGCTTGGTTAATCTTCATTAGCCTGACTGGATTTAGAGTCACTTAGGAAACAGCTCTGGTATGTCTATGATGGCATTTCCAGAGAGGCTCAACTGAAGGGAGCAGGCATGCCCTGAATGAACGCACCCATCTCACAGGCTGGAGGCCTGAACTGAAGGAGGCATCAAAAGGGGGCGGGCACAAGCTGAGAGCAGAAATCACACTTCCTGGCCTTCTAGCTATGGGGCACAGTGTGAACAGCCACCCCATGCTCTTACCTCTAGCTGCCCCTTCAGACCATCAGCCAAAACAAACCCTTGTCCCTCAAGCCGCTTTGGTCAGGCATTTTGTTAGGATAAGAAAAGTAACAAGCACACTTTAAAAAACAAAAAGCTTTTTCCTTGTAAAAATACTTTATATTTGTATAGGTTGTATCCTCAACAACACAGCTACATACATGCTGGGTTCTTTTTTTTACAGTGCATTTTAACTCAGTCAAGGGAAAAAAAGGAGAAAATATATGATATTAATCTGTTTTGTATAATTAAATACAAAATTACTGGCTCTCTTAATTTTTTTTCCATATCGAATCAAATTGCCATCTGGAAGCATGGACTTTTATCCTAAAATACTACTTTTAGCATTTTCTGTAAGACAGCAACATATTATTACAATTTTTGTTTATCTGGGGTGCCTTCTGTGTCTTCACTTTCACAACTAATTTGATTAGATATAAATACTGGGTAAACAACGTTTTTGTTTTTGTGGTGTTTCAGCGTTTGAGTACGTCATACCACAGACTCCTGACCGCCATCGTTCCTGCGGAGAAGTCAGCAGAGCGTCCTTTGGCTCTTCCACAGCCCCACGATGATTCTCATCTCCCGTTCCTCTCTCGGTGTGTGGCTCAGCATCTTCCCGGTGGTATGCCTCTAAAGCTGTTTACGTTTGTCATAGTTGGACCTGACACCTTCTTGGATGTGTACGTTCATGTTTTTCATCAGGCTTGTTATTTCTCTGCCCCTTTGCCCCTGCGCTGTCTCACCCAGGGAGAGTCCCACTGTGGTCAGTGCTGCTTCGGGCTTGGAGTGAAGGTGGTGTAGCCCCCTGGCCCCACCCACCGTCCCATATGCCTTTCCCCACAGCTCCCTGACGATAGCTTCTCCACAGATAACGTCACTTCAGTTGGAGATGGGTGATAAGGCATCCTTTGAGGCCTGTCTGCCTCCCAGGCAAAGTCGATAAACTACAACTGTGAAGCTGGGCTTTGTTTTCTGAGAAGCAGCCTTGCTTTTAGGAGCCCAGCACTCAGCGGCAGATAGAGCAAGTAGAACTGAGGATAGAGTCGTCCAGCTAAGCACAGCGCCTCCTGATGCTCAAGGGTGCAAGGCCTCCCCAAGTAGCATCTTGAGCAAAGTGGAGCCGTTCCTGTTCACCGTTCTATTGCTGTGAAGGGACACCGTCACCAAGGTAACTTATCAAGTGTTTATTGGGAGCTTTCTCACAGTCTCTGAGAGGGAGTCCATGGCATCAGGTGAGCAGGCCTGGCCTGGAGCAGTAGCTGAGATCACAGACCTAACCCACAAGTTGGAGGCAGAGAGAGAAAGATTGGGCCTGTGTGGTTGGGACTACACTGACTATTATCACTGATTTCTGAGGTAATTGTATCATGAAGAGAACATAATTTTCTGCTAATAGGTATTTGGAGATTGTTGAGACTTGCCTACGGTTAGAACAAACATACACATTCACATTCAAACAGGAGGGTTTGTCTGGGATAAATGTTAAACTAGATTGCTATCGAGATGAGGTATAAATTGATGCTGCCCCAGAAACCAAGATCTGTTATCCTCTTTATGGCCGAGCGTATGATGAAATTCTTAAATGTCCCACACGTATTTGGAAGGAGTAAACATCACATATCTGTCTGGTGCAGTTTTGCCTTTCTTTCCTCTATTAGCTTTCTTCAAATAAAATTCTGGTTGGAATTTAACTTTGGGCATGATTATGAGGAAGATTCTTCTGGAAATGGAACGTTACATTTAAACACGATCGTTTTTCTGAGCCCTCCTGCATCTCAGACCTTCCACGTGGACCCCTTCCCTTCTCTGCCTCTTCTCCATGCTTAAAAATAATTTTAGTGAAGGTTTGCCATTTAAAAAGCTCAATTTTGGTCTGCCTGAGTGCCTTATTCTTGTTCTGGCCATCTATTTTCACTTTGTATGAATTTCGGTGTTGACAGTGTGTTTCTGCCAGCATTCCGAACATGCCATCCTCCTCTTTCCATTGTCGTTCTTGGTGCTGACAGACCGACTCTTTTTTCCCAGAGTGGTCTGCCTTTTCTCTGGGTGCTTCTTTTCATTTTTAACAAACTTCTCAACTTAGGAAATCTCAAATACATATAGTATATGGGTATATTTGAATAATGTATGGGCTCCTAATGTACCCTGTTTTTTAAAATATGTGTTTATTATTAGGCCAGTTGGCAAAGGTTTTAAATGCCACTTGGCATTTAAAAAGAAGAAAAATGGGATGGAAAGAGGGATCAGCTGTTAAGAGTACTTACTTGGCACCAAGTCTGAAGACCTGAATTCTATTCTTGGAACCCACATAATACAAGGAGAGAAGGGACTCCCAAAAGTCATCCTCTGACCTCTTCTCCATGCTTAACATGTGCTTCTTCATGTTGTAACATGTGCATGCATGCATGTGTGCACACACACACACTCACACTAAATAAATACATAATAGATAAATTTAAAAAAATAAAAATGTATTTATTCTTTCCATTTAGCGTATTAAGGTTCTACATGTGTGTAATGCTTTTTATGTCGCATGGATTATGTCATATATGTTCTGTATGGACTGGATTCTTTTACCCACTCAACCTCACTTCCAGTATACTTCACTTCTGGGCCTCTGTGGAGAGCACGGCTTCTTCATCTCAGAACTGCTGACGTCATCCTTTATTGGTCAGAGAAGCCTTATGAATGGACCCTGAGCATCTGTGAACATCCGTGAACTGCTGACGTCATCCTTTATTGGTCAGAGAAGCCTTATGAATGGGCCCTGAGCATCTGTGAACATCCGTGAACTCTTGTCTGCTGGATATCAGCTTATTCCAACCAGCAATGATGTCTAACCATCTACCAAGATGTTGCCAGATGTTCCCTGGAGGACAAGATTGGCCCAGCCAAGAGCCATTGATCTAAACCTCTGTTAAACCTTCTGTCCACCCTCCCTGCTTCTCAGTATCCCTCCAAATACAAATTCCCAAATCTCACGCCATCTCCAGACTGAATAGCTTGGATAATTTTTTTTCTTCTCTCTCCAGCTGCACCTTCTTGGCCAGCTACAATGTCTCTTTGACCTGCTGGTATTTAGTCTCATCTTTTATTTCTATAATTTTGTGTTCAGCCTATAGTACTTCAGGATTTTAAGTCATAGTTGATATTTCTTTTTGCCCATTTTTCTATGGGCTCCTTAAAGACCCTTATGGTTCATATATTCTGGAGCGTGTATGTGACAGTTCTTCTTGTTGGGCTGAATGGTGCACTTAAGAGAGGGTTGATGTGGGATTCCCCTCTGTATGCTGTGAATATCATTGGTTAATAAAGGCACTGCTTTGGGCCTATAGCAGAGCTACAGGGGAACAGAGCTAGGTAGGGAAAACTAAGCTGAATGCTGGGAGAAAGGAGGAGGAGTCACAACCTCATGGTGATGCACAGATTAATGGAGAGGGGTTAAATTAAGATGTAAGAATTAGCCAATTAGAAGCTAGAGCTAATGGGCCAAGCAGTGATTTAAATAATACAGTTTCTGTGTGATTATTTCAGGGCTAAGTGACCGGGAACTAACTAGCAGCCTCCTTACTACAGAGGGTTCTCTGATGCCTGGGCTCACCAGTAGTCCGGGATTGCTAGCATCCTTGTTTGAAGGTAGATCGTAAGAATTCAGGCTGCACCCTAAGTGGGGACCGTAGTGTCAGTACGGATTCTCAGGGACTCTCTTCCTGTGCTTTGGTTCTGGGGTTCAAAGGCAGCACATTTGTCTGTCATCCCATTAGGGTAGTGGAGCCATTTCTCGCCCTCCATACCCTGAGAACCCAGCTTCAGGGATCCTGGTTTCATTAGTAAAGATCTGTCATTGGACTCCATCCTCCTAAGTGGACCTGTGCTTTGTCTCTGGTGCTATATGAGCTTGGGAAAATCCAACATCCTTGCTTCTGCCAATGCCCCAGGATGAAAACTGTTTCGCTTTCCGCCTGCTTCTCCGGCTTACATCTTCACTTCATTTTTCCACCTCAGCATTCCCTATTTTCTTGCCAGCTCCTCCGAGCACTTCAGAGGGTGTTCACAATGTTTTGCCAGCATTTTAAGCTATTTTCAGTGGGGAAATTGGTCGAGGTGCCTAGTTTTTTATTTTGCTGGTGGTGGTTATTGAGTTCCATTTCCTAGTTACAAACCAATTAGTTTGCTGGGCATGCCATTTAAAACTACCTTTTCATCCTGACCACATGGCCAGCCCGAGCTTCTCAGGTCACTGTTTTATAGAAGTTACAGATGGAAAAAAATAAACCAGAAACACTTTTAGATTGCGATTTTCCTTCGCCTTTGACTCTTTGGCAGGAACCAATTATAGGCCAATGTGTGTGACCTTAAAGCGGTCCCTTGGTTATTGAGTCTTGCATTGCGATGTCCCTGAGTGAATCACTGTCTCAGCACCAATGGCCTCGGCTCTGATAAATCTGTAATTTCCAGCATCGAAGAAAGAGTTTCCGACACGCCCACATTCTTCCAATGCATCCTTAAGTTGGTGCATGCCACGCCGCAGTGAGCCTGGAGTGTGCCCGCCTGCAATGAGGAGAAAAATATGTTGAGAAAACTGTTTGCTGTTACCACGGAAATGATGAGCATAATGAGTGTGATGGTAACAGCATCGCTTACTCTGGACCATTGGCCACACTTAGCTTCACCGGGATCCGTCAATCCAGGTGATCTCATCTAATTAATCTCCTCAAAATTGGCCCTGGTATTTAATTATTGCTAGAATCAAAACTCATTAATAACTTCTTCATGGCTAATAAGCCATTCAGCACCTCACCTCACTCAGTATTCCTGGCATTCATTTTGGCAACTAGCTCATGCCAGTGGGACTATTGGCATTGTGGGCCCTTCAACGGTACGTTTTTAATTGCGATAGGAGGTTCGTTTTCATCCTGCAAAAATGTCTTAAGATAAAATTATAGCATATATGCTGTATGGTGCAAAACTTTCAGGTATAGAACCCTTTCTGCTTTAAGATATGCTTTAAGGACATTTTGACTCGGCACTACGTCTTGGGGTCACCTTTAAGTGGAGACAGAGTGGCTCCTGTATTTATGTCACCACCTTGGCATGTAGTTCATCCATTCTGGTGCATAAATGACTTTTAAATATTTTGTAAAACCATCTAGAACCCTCCAAAAGTCTGGCAAATTGCACACCCTTTGTCTCAGAAGCACGAGAATTATCACACCAGGTCCTCTTTTTGGATGTAATTGCACATAAGACATCCTGGTTTCTAAAACACGAACAGCAAGAACCGAAGCTAGCCTCTCTGCGTTTGCACCATTTTAATCTTCAAACTTCATAATATTCCACAAACGGTCCAAGTTTAGGACCGCATTTGTATTTCTAGCCCTCTGTTTATTATCTCTCCCCTAAGTTTTTCCTCAGATCTAATGATCATGATTTCTTCTGGAAATCATGTGTTCTGGTTCCCCTTCTGTTGCTGTGACCGAGACAACTGGAAGAGGGAGGAGTTTGTTTTGCTCACACTTCCAGGTCACAGTCCACCACTGAAGCAAGTCAGGTCAGGAGCTGGACCAGGAAGTTGGTACAGAAACCGTGGAGGAGCGCTGGTGGATGCCTTGCTGGGTCAACTGCTCAGCGTCCAGTGAGACTTCCTCCTTGGGAGACTCTGGGTGTATCAAGCTGATGGTTAAAGACAGCGCAGGCGTGGAGCTGATCATTCCCAAAGCTGTAGCGTTGGAGGCGTGTCCGATGCTCTGATTGTACTGAGGTAACATGTCTAGCAAGAGTATTACATAAGTGAGTGGAGCCCTTCGCAGACCTCCTGAGAAGGCGCTCCATGATGCTGCCTCCTCGGGA
Organism: Microtus ochrogaster; assembly: GCF_000317375.1. Lineage (NCBI taxonomy): Eukaryota > Metazoa > Chordata > Mammalia > Rodentia > Cricetidae > Microtus > Microtus ochrogaster. Next base: position 85,664,293 of record NC_022015.1, read on the forward strand.
TGCTGACATTAATCACTAGGCTAGGAAATCTGTCAGGCTTCCCTATTATCAAATTATTCTCCTTGCCCGCCTGACAATTATTAAGTATTAACCTAAAGTGACACTCTTTGAAACTATGTAAATAACTTACTCCTCATCAACCTTTCAATTTATTCATTTATCCTCGCGACATTATTGTCCATGGCTTCCTATTTTATCGCTATGTATTCATTTTCTCACTTGATTTTTCTCCAGTGCCCTTTGGTTTCACGTGCTCCCACGAGACTTTTGAGTATCTCCTCCCTTTTATCACAACAGATCTGTCTCTTTCTTGGCCCTAGACCCAGCCCTTCATCAGGGTCTCCAGCTTCTCCTCATCAGGAAGGGCATTTCAGAAGCAAGGTCAACATCAGCAGGTGTGTTCACTGCATTGGGACGTAGCCGTCCTCTGGTGTTCTCACCGACAGGAGATTGGCTCTCCGCCTCTGTCCCTCCTGTATCTAATCAGTGAACAGATACATCTTTATAAAAAGGTTTGATGTTCTTTTGTTGTGTGAACTAATTGTTCAACATTGAACTTTTAAAATGAATAGATGAGCAGAGATAAAGCACTCAGGTGCCACCAGGAGAAAGCAGTGCTGTTGCTATTGTCCAATCCTGGGGAGTCATGCTGAGTCTTATCCTGAGAGCCAAAGCCATCAGTACCTAACTGGTATATCGGTCCGAGGTACTTAGCTGTCTTTAGCTGTGAGCATTTGCTACACACGGCCAGTGCTCGGCAAACCCAGTTTCTAGTGTTCCTTTGTACCAGGTAAATTGAAGTCAATGGCCACTGTAGCATAGTTCACAGATGGTGAATTCTTGTACCCTTGAACCAAGTTTTTCAGTGACCTCAGCCAGAGAGGGAGTGGCCCCATCACAGGGTGCCTCACTGGAGTCTGGGCCCTGGGCCATCTCAGTTTCTCACTCTGTCTGGGAACATGTTTTTTGGTTTTTTTTTTTTTTTTTTTTGAGATAGCTGCCAGTTTCCACCCCATTATTCTTGCTCCTATGTTGGCACATCCTTCTCTTCAAGTCATTTATCAGATTTCCCTCCCAGATGGGGAGAACTCTGGACAAACGTAACGAGGTGAAGGCCAGATGACATGACTTCTGCCAAAAATAAGGAGACAACCCTGTTTATGAAGAAAGCAGACAGTGGCGTTTGCCAGCTTCTGCTCAGCTTTTGTACTGATCTCAGCAAACCCAGGCGGCAGACAACCACCAGACGCTGTTGGAGGAGCAGAGGTACCTGGGTCTAGTTGTGTTAGGGAGTCTCTGGAGAGAGAGCTCAGGAAGACTACAAATGGACATTGATGTGCGCAATGATTTCTGGGTAAGGAAGTGGCTAACACAATCTTTCCTGGGCAAGTGATCCAGTTCGATGAGGTATTTGGGTAGGTCACAGGACACCGTTGTTTTCTCTCTTTCTGTACTTAGGCCACCCTGGGTGGGACCTCGGTATCACAGACCCTTTCCATCCGTCATTGTGTTTGCACACATGTATCTCCTTACAGGAGCAGCGACCTCAAGCTGGAGTGGGCTCTTCAATGTGTTTAAACGGCTCAGCCATGTTGTAAATTAGCAGAGTACCATCTGTCCAGGTCACTCTGTGTAGCTGAAGCAATCTACTGCTCATTTCATTTTAAAGATGGATCATGGTCCTCCCTGGGCCATCCCAGGCAGAGAGGAGGAACATCGTGGTCCTCCCTGAGCCGTCCCAGGCAGAGAGGAGGAACATCGTGGTTTGGAATTTCACACGACAATATGCTACCTTGGCAGTGCAGTATACTGAATTAGATTCGTGTGTGAAATGGAGCTATAGCAGGGTCTTCCTCACGGGCCTTTCTGAGGTGTCAAGGAGATGATATTCAGAAGGTTTTGCCGGTGCCTGGCATCTGCCTGGTGCTTAGCAAGGGGAGCGGAGGTGATGGGACTCCCAGGAACAATGGGTCATGGCACGTTCTTTACAGGGCTGAACGCTGGAGTTTACAGTTCTCATACAGTACTTGTCCTGGAGCAGTTACCAGGATCTTCCTCAGCCTCATTCAGAAGCTGGTGGCTTTCTAAGAGAATGAGTTATCTGGCCAAAGGTAATTCTGAAACAAATACTGAATTTCTCATCTCTCGGCCTCCTAGCTTATGCCTGACATCCAGCTACCCTTTCCCGTCAAACCCTGAGCCATGATGCAACATTCCACTTGATCTCACCCATCAACCTGATTCCATTCTGGAAGCATTTTTGGTCTTGACTTTCACCTATGCCCCTTTCCTCCCTTGCCCTGAGTCCCCAGACTTCAGCCATTTTATCAAATGATGGCATCCGTCGTTGAAACATACACAGAAGGGGGTGTGGGTGTAAGCCCTCTCTCCTCTCTCTGATGCTGCTCCAGGAGCCCACAGTTGCAGCCCGACCTTGAGATGGTAATTCTTCAGTACCCGTCCCATAAATCCATTTCATCCACACCCAATTTTATTTCAAAAGCCTCATCCTGCCAAATGTTGTCATCCAATCATGCCAGAACTATTGACGCTTCAAGCCCCAAATCCACCCACCCATCCCCAACACCCAGGAGGGCTTTTAGAGGACCAAGATTACGTGATTAAACAGGTCGTTATGACCGACAAAAGCTCTTCATTTTGTGGCCATTGTCTCATGGCCAAGGTTTGTTTGGGTTCCATGTCAACAACTAATTAATTGTTTGCCATTCTTTTGTATTTCCCCCCAATATTAGCCTACATTGAAGTTGTGGAACAAGCCATCCATACAGTGTGTGTCATAATTACTGTTTTGCAATTTCACACCAGCAAAAATTTATTAAAACTTCACGACTCATTAATAGTAAGTGATCATAATCGCTTAATAGAAAGGAAATTGTGCTAATGATAGCAGCTTTGATGAACGTGCTTGACCTTAAGTCATGAAGTCAAGTGAAATTAATATCGCCAAGTGTTGAACATAAGGTTATTTACAGTGCACATCATTTCAATCACCGTAAAAGCAAATAAATGTGTTTTGAGTCTGACTGGATCTGAAAGCCTTTTAAGTCTTCATAACCGATTAAGGGAGCGTTAATGAAGTCCTCCACAGTGACGATTAAGTGACAGGATGCCGGCAGGAGGAAGTGGCTCTTCTCTGCGCAATGCTGCAGCGGAGCCGTTCATTCTCTGGGTAATGTGCAGAGGTACCTCCATGGTAGAAGCTGTCACTTGGAATGTGGAGGTAGCAATCTGGTAATCTTATAAGGACAGCAAAAGCAGGCAGATGAGGGTTTATAATACCTTAGATCCTAAAAACATCTTAATCCCATTTATTGTGTGTGTTCATATGTATGTACATGTACATATGTATGGATCTTTACATGTGGAGGTCAGTTGTTGGGGACAACTTGTAGACAGAGACTGCTTGTTTATTTCCTGGCCACCCAATGTTTTGTTGTTGTTGTTGTTGTTGTTGTTTTGTTTTTTTTTCTGGCCACCCAATGTTGACAGAGGTTTCTGACCCACCTGGTCCCACAGCCGTTCAGTCCCAAAGAAACATACAGAAGCCTACATTAATTATAAACTGGTTGGCCCATTAGCTCAAACTTCTCATTACCTAACTTTACAATTTAAATTAAGCCATAATTCTTGTCTGTGTTTAGCCACATAGCTTGGTATCTTTTACCAATGAGACATTCTCTTTTTGCTTCCTCTACATCTGGATGACAACTACAGACCGAGTTTTTCCTCTTTTCAGAATTCTCTTATGCTGGTCCCCCACCTATACTTCCTGCCTGGCTACTGCTAAATCAGTGTTTTATTAAACCAATACAAGAGACAGATCTTTGCAGGGTACAAGACCATTGTCCCACAGCACTTCCCTTTTTTTCTTTTCATACAAGAACTCTGAATCTAATCTCCTTTGTTTAGCTTTTATCCTGACCATTATCCATAACAACTTGTAACCAACACTCAAAACAAAGACAAACATCCATAAAACATTTGGGGGGTGGGAATGTGGGCATAGTTTTCTAGTTTTCCTGCTGGTTAGGGGCACTAATAATCTTATGAGGAACTAAAGAAAATTTAAGATTATGGTCAAATCCTGACTGGAATATTCTGTGAGGCTTGATCATCTCAGTGAGCAGCAGTCTTGAAGCTGTCCTGGATGCAGAACTCAGAGGAAACTCCAACAGAGGTGCTCTGAAATGTTGGATCATCTGGGCTATCCACTCCTATTTGAAATTTTTCAGGGGGGTTTTACTTGATCAAACCTGATTTTTCCTGTGGAAACAAAAGCAAAACCTCTTCTCCAAAGTAACATATCTTTTGACCTAAATTTTGAAGTCAAGGCATTTTCAAAATATATACGTTGGATTAATCCAGCAGCATTTATTATCAAATATCATTTAGCAGTTATTGTTTCTTCCTCAGCTGTAAACAATTCAAAGACAACAATAACATACCGTATCCAGATTCTCTGTGTACTTTCCTTCTTTATGTGGCTTTATTTTAAACTCTATTTCTTTTATTTTTATTTTTAATTTTTAGGTTTTTTGATACAGGGTTTCTCTGTGTATCTTTGGCTGCCCTAGAACTCACTCTGTAGACCAGGCTATTCTTGAACTCACTCTGTAGACCAGGCTATCCTTGAACTCACTCTGTAGACCAGGCTGGCCTTGAACTCACAGGGTTCCACCTGCCTCTGCCTCTGCCTCCAAAGTGCCAGGATTAAAGGTGTGTACCACCACATCCAACTACTGTCTCTTTTTTCAAAGGACTTTATCTTTTTCTTTTCTCTTCCAACCTTACAAATATTTTTAAAAACTGAAAATTATTTAAGAGGTTTTTTTTTATCTGAATCTAACTTTACTGTATATCTCTCTTTTTCTGACCGTATTAATCTTTAATTTGCTAAGCAATATGGCTAGGATTAAAGCCATGGCTTTGATGGCTGGATCTACCCCATTCCTTAGCTTTTGAAGAATCTAGTTTCATGGTGGAAGCACTGGTAGGAGCCATGTTTATTGCCACACTCTTTGGAGTTTCAAGGTCCCTGTCACCACCAAAAAGCATGCTGTTGGTTAGTCATAGACACCATTTAAGTATTTGGTGGTGGGGCCTCTTAAAAGAGCTGCAAGGTTTTTGTAGCTAAAGCTGAGTCAGGAAGTCTTTCTAAAAAGAGACGCACTTGCCTCTAGCAAACTGCTTTCTTCAGTACATCACGCCCATTCCCATCTTGGTCTTGGGCCCTGGCTTAAGTTGATCTTTCCCTGCTTCAAGAGTCTTATAAAAACCAAACAAACAATAGCAAAAACACTTGCGTTTTAAAATGTGAGAACATTCTGAAAGGGACTTCCTCTGGTCACCCAGGTAACAACAACGCTCAGGTCCACCCTATGAGCCTCACAGTGATAAACATTGTGTTTCCACAGTGCTTGTTATAGTATCCACAACATAAGCTGATTGCCTATATCATCACACTTCATCCTCAGAACCAAACGGATAACAGCACCAATGATGTTAAGTGCCACCATCATCCATTATTGTGTGGACATTATCTTGTGACAGATGACACTTGTCATTGTCACATTGTCTTACTTTGTTGCAAGCATAAACACTCCTCCTGTGATTGTGTAAATTCAATGAGAAGACAGACTTGTCTCTGTTATTCTCGACTATACCCAGCACCTAGAAGGATGCCTGGAACAGGGCAGGAGGCATCAGTGTCTGCCCAAAAGGCTGGAGAATGGTGGGGAGGGACAATGATGTCTGTTACGGGCTGAAGGCTGGAGGAGAGAGCTGATTCTTCCCAGGGAGACTGGGCACACTGGAAGCTAAGTGAGACGGCCCACAAGAGAGGCTGCTGTTTTTCATGGGTTTAGGAAGCAACTAGAGCTGGGAGCTAGGGGGTAATGAGCTCTGAGTTGGGAACTGAGGGAGGGATGGGGCACAAAAAGGCAGAGAACAGGGGTTGGCTGTTCCTATGAAGGTACACAAGCAAATCTGAGTCAACACTCATTAAAATGTCACACAAAAAAATTGACCATCAATAGGACCATGTTTTACTTTCAACAAACCAAATTAAGAAAAAAACAAAACAAAACAAAAACCCAAGCACATACTCTGACTTTCCACAGAGATAACCAATATAATTCCACAGGTTCCCTCAAGGATCTAATCCTGGACGAGTGGCATGACTTACCAGAGCCAAGATATCCCGAGGTGACAACACAGGCCTAAGGTCGGGCAGGCTTCCTGCACCTGAAACCTGGGGCTCCCTTTTCACTCACAAGACTTTGCCAAGTTACTTAACCTGAGTCTGTTTCCTCATCAGCAAAACAGAGACAGCAGCCTCCAGGGAGCTATGGGGGTTTATCTTGGCACCTGCATTTGTGTACGCCATTAAGGGAAGAGGGCACCCTGGAGAGAATCTTTTGCTCCAATTTGGAAAAGATGAAGGCTAATCAGGGGCCAATAGGGAAGTGGGTTCCATGGTGGGAGCTGTGGGCAGATCTGTAGGATCGAGACAGCACTTGGTCAATGGGACTTGATGGTTGTGTGCCAGGTTTGCTGGTGCAGAGAAGCTGGTGTGTGTGTGTGTGTCTGTGTTAGGTTTGCTGGTGCAATGAGGCTGGTGTGTGTGTGTCAGGTTTGCTGGTGTAGAGAAGCTGGTGTGAGGACTCCTTGCACAGACAATGGGGTAGGGCTACACTCACAGCTGCTCCAGCCCGTACATGTTGGTTCCTAACATTTTAGTGCCTGGAGAGGAGGCCACCACCACAGCCCTCTGTTGCTCTTGTCCATTTACCAGACATAGGAGAAACAGTTGTCACATAAGCCATTGCTGGCAACCCTGTGCTGTGTACCTGAAACTGGCAATCTCTTACATTATAGTAGAGGCTATTTCAAAGAACACTTAATAGTCTATAAAAAATGCCTTTAGGAGCCGGGCGATGGTGGCACACACCTTTAATCCTAGCACTCAGGAGGCAGAGGCAGGTGGATCTCTGTGAGTTTGAGACCAGCCTGGTCTACAGAGCTAGTTCCAGGACAGGCTCCAAAGCCACCGAGAAACCCTGTCTCGAAAAGCAAAAACAAAAACAAAAAAATGCCTTTAAGCCAGGTGGTGTTGGCACACGCCTTTAATCCCAGCACTTGGGAGGCAGAGGCAGGTGAATCTCATTGAGTTAAAGGCCAGCCTGGTCTACAGAGTGAGTTCCAGCACAGCCAGAACTGTCTTGAAAAACAAAACAAAAATGCCTTTAAAACTCACTGAATATATTTAAGCCTGTACATGTGCTCTGCAGAAATACACAGTGCACTGTGAAGTAAAATACCTTGCCATTTCTGAGTTGGAAGAGTCATTTAGCAAGTCTGGAAAGCAGAGGAGATCTGGTGTTGACGGGAGGGCCGAGAGATGCTGGGCTGTAGGAGCCCTCAGCTATTGAGCACAAAGGTGTGCACAGAATGTGAGTGACCACGTGGTATCACACTGGCATGGGTATGGGATGCTGTGCAAATGGAATCCCTTCTCACTCAGGGAGATAGCACTTAAGGGTCCCAGGACAGACGTATATTGGAAAAGGGACCACAGACCAGTTCTTTCTTCTTCTGATACTAGGAAGTCATGACTGAATGCCACAGTCAGGATCCCCTTTCAAGGGAAGGAGAAACAGGCTGAGGAGAGGGCCATGTGCACATCATAGCTGTTGCCTCTGCTCACCTGGTTTACATTTTCTTCTCAGTACAGATAATTGTTTTGTTTTGAGCTCCTCAGCTAGAGTCAAATCCTTGTACAACTACAGATAACACTCACTTTCCATCACCATTGGTGAATGTTGCTCCCGCATGTCCACCAGAGACCTACACACCAAAGGCAACCCAGAGATGGGTTCCATCGTGGGAAGTCTGAGGTCTTTGGAGGCGTGCCCTTGAGGGGACTGTGGAACCCACCTCTCCCCCCTCCTCTCTTTATGCCCCAGGATAGAGTAGATGTTTGCCAAGATTTGCTGCAATAATGTTATTAGCAGACATGGTCTTCCAAAACCATGAGCCCAGATAAGCAGCAATCAATCAATCACACTCTTTTATTTGTATATATGCATGCATAGGTATAGATGGTGCAGATGTGTTCACATGTGATACACACATGAAGAGGTCAGGTCACATTTGGCCATCATTCCTCAGGCCCCCTCTACCCTCTTTTTCAATTAATTAATTAATTAATTTGAGACAGAGTCTCCCACTGGGACCTGGGGATCAGCATTTTATCTAGGCTTTCTGTTCAGCTAGCCCCCCAGGATCTGTATCTTGGTGTCTCTCCGTCCCCAGCCCTGGAACTTCAAGTGTTCACCGCCCTGCCCTCAGTATTTCCATGTGGGGTCTGGGAACTTCCTCAGGTGCTCATAGTTTACAAGGGACCATTGCCTCAGCCCCAACCTTTTCTCTTCAATGTCTGGGGAGACTCTGTGGAAATTCCACACATGTGTACTCATGGGACAGGCTCATATCCACTCTCCATTTTGTCCACTATGTTTATTTACTATGTATATGCCGGGGGCATGCACGCCACATCGCATGTGGAGACCAGAGGACTTCCTTCTTTTTAAGGTGACTTCTCCCCGGGGTTTGCTACAGACACACTTGCTGAGTGTGATCTGCACACTTGGGGTGTCCCAGTACCGAGGCAACGGGGCAGAGGGAGCGTGGTGGACCTTCTCACAGAGAAGCAATGCTCCCCCTTTCAAAGTCGCCCATGTGTGGAGTGGGAGTGAGAGCTTGAAGCTGCAGAACGATCCCACACCAGTTAAGAATTATGGAGAATAAAAGGGGTTATTTATTTAAGGGTAAAAACTTACAGATCACCATCCCGAACAACAGTCCTCTCTTCGCAAACAGGAAACAGACTCTTGCCACCAGAATGGGAGCCAGAAGCAAGAAAGAGAGCACCTGCCTGGTTCCTGTTGCTTTTTAAAAGTATAAGAGACCACGCCCCAGTGGGCTGGTATCTTAAAGGAGCTCCCACAGCAAGAGCTAATGCTAAAGCCAGACAGGGACAAATTTCGGTAGACCAGCTCCTTGCCAAGGGCCAGAAATACAAGCCTGCTCTGCCTTGCCTCCGCCATGCCTCAGTAGGAGAGGCAAGGGGTGGAGGCCAGGGGCTGTAGGGGCATCTGAGATGGCCCTAAATGCCTTGGGGCCTTACCTTGCCTTCACACAGTTCAGGTTAATGGGCCAGCTGTTTCTCTGGGCACAGTTTGTGGGCAAAGCGGCTCTTTAAAAACACTTAAGCTGGCTCTTGTCACTTTGTTTAAATGTGTACATTGTAGCTACTTTAATTGGTTCCATGTCTGGAATGAGGGGCAGAAATGGAAGCATGGCTCAAGGGGGAGCGGTGCTGGCACTTGGATGACTTGACATATTTCTTCTTAAATCTGCTATTCTTTTCCTCCAGGCAAGGGAGGTGATCTCATTATCTCCCGAGACAAGCTCATGGCACAGTCTACCGACTCGGGCTGTTCTCAAGATGTAGCCCCCTGTGTGGGTGAGGAGGATGCAGTCTGAATATGTGGAGCTACAATGTGTTCTCATGACCTTTCCTGCTCAGTTGTCGGGAGACTGCCTCCCTGTAAGGCCGGCATCCAAGGCTACCATAGTTTACCTGGGGCTAGCCTTGAACAAAAGTGAAAAAGAATTCACACCCCTCCTTGGTAGTGAACCCTTGCTCCAGCCCCTTGCCTTCCCTGAGCCCGTTTCTTCCATTGCAAAATGGAAATGGAGTCTAACTTGAGCCTGGGTTGCCCCAGGAACTGGCATGGCTATGGGCATACAGCCCATCCGTCTTGTGTGAGGTGCATGCAAACTCTTGAGAGGCAGCAGATGCTGCTCAGGAGCCCCTGAGGAAAGTGTCGTCAGGGCTGTTACATTCTGGCAAGGGTTGACCCAGCCTCCCTTGGGCTGGGAAAGCCCTGCCTGGAGTTGACTCACCCCGAGTCTCCAGTCACTGGGTGAGGGATTATTTTATAACTTTGTAGCACTCACAGCACACAGCAGGTGCCTGGAGGTGCTTCTTTCTGAAATTGAGGCAATTAATCTTGCAGAAGGTGCTGTGGGGATGCTGTTTGCTGCTTCCTGGAACGTGCAGGGGCTTTCTTGGCTGCGACAGGGAACTTCAGCCCTGAGAGAGCTCTGAGGCAGAGGGTTCTCACCTCTTCTCTCCATAAAGTAGGGCTCGGAAGCTGGAACAGTCACAGGCATGTTCCACACAGACAAAGCCTTAGTTTTCTCTGGTTCTTATTCTCCAAAGCAGAAGTAGCAAAAAAATCTGTGAAGGTAGTCAAAGCATTTCAGTATGCCTATCTATCACCTACTTATATCTAGCACCATGTCTATCATCTAGTTATGATCTTTTCTACATCTATCAATCATTATTTCTGTTATATTATCATGTATCTATTGATCATTTATTCATATCTATACCATATAGCTATGATGTATTTATAATCTATTGGAATCTCTTACCTATTTATCAACTATTATCACCTATGTATCCATCTGTCTGTCATCTATATACCACTATATTTATACTAGTAAGACCTTCGTTTTCATTATCCCATACTTTTCTTTTTACTTTATTCTTTATAGAGGCTTTCATTTTTAGTCTATTTACATCTACCTTCTAAAAAGTAGTTGCACAAGTTAACAGGTTGCAAGAGACCAGCCATTATCTTCCTCAGGGTAAGCCAGGGGAGAGTCACCCAAACAATGGTAAACAGCACACACACACACACACACACACACACCATTCATGCTCATAGAAGCAATCTTAAGAAAATCCAGTGGGTCAAAAAATATAAATAAAATAAGACATGGAAGTAGGAAAAAAGAGAAAGTAGGCTAGAACTGGTTGGATATAGGTGCTTCAGTGGGGGAGGGAGGCAAGGAAGGGCAAGGGGATGAATCTGATCAAAATATATTGGACACACATATGAAATTATCAAAAAAATTAAAAATAAGAAAAATAAGAAAATGGTTGTGTAGCATTCTTTTGTCTGATCTTCCTGAGTTGTTTGCCACTATAAATCATTCTGCGGTAGGAGACACATCTACATGGATTTGGGCATGCTGCAGAAGAATCAGGGATGGACTCCTTGCAGTAGGACTGTGGCTCCAGGCAGCATGAATTTTAAATCAGGACATTTCCAAAAGCTGCAATGGTGAAGCTATTCCATGGCTAACAGCCCTCAGTGCACATTCATGGACACCAGAATTTGGATCCCAGTAACCATGCACAGAGAGCCAGCTGTTCCGGCAAAGGCCTGCAACTCCAGTTTCAAAGGACATAACACCCTCTTCTGGCCTCCACGCACACGGGGACATACGTGGGCATGTGCAAATTTGCATACACATGTTTACAATTCTCTTTAAGGAGGAGATAAATTTACTCTGTTTATGTACGCACCTGAGCAATCAGAGGCCAAAGCTCACTTCACTTTTTAACCATGGCAACTCCCTTCTCAGCTAGCCTGCATGGAGGGAAACTTTCGTGAGGTTGAAGCCCCTCAGTGCGGTGTTCACCGTGGTTTATGGGACTTTTATGGCTACTCCCACTCGCTGTGTTTTCATTTATGCTTTATTTATATCACCAACACAGGCAGCCTTGTATCTTGTTCCTGTCACAATTTTTATTTGCTTTCTTGGCATTTCTCTCAGGGTTTTATTAGACATTTCCTGTTCCAGCTCCTAAAACTTCTATCACCAGTGTCTTGGGGACTTGGCTGTACTTGGAAGAGGGTTAGAATGTGAACGGAGGGCACGGGTGAAGGACCCAAAGGTCCCCAGGTGCATGTTGCATTGCCGGCTGCTCTCCTTGTTTCTGCTGCTGGGAAAGCCCTACCTCCCTGCCCACCTCTGTAGCCTTGAGCAGGCAGAAGTCATTTTGTCTGTGTCCTTCTCCCCAAGAAGCCCAGAACCCAGGAGCTATGGCTTTTGTTATCCAGGTCTGAACGCTTGCAAACTTTCATTGCATACTGACCCAGAAACTCTGAAAGGTCTGGATGCCATCAACCCAAGGTTGGCTATTTGGAAGTAGACCCAGGAAGCAAAGCAAGGGAAGCCTGGCGGGATAAATAAATCAAAAGAAAACACAAAAAACCTGTGGGTGTCATAGTCCACAGTGGAGAAGCCATTGCTGGTGTTCTGCTAGATGGACATGATGTGGCCATCAAACGGCCTTCTGAATGCTTATCCTATGTTTACTAATCACTGTTGGTGAGCAAAGCTTTGTTTTTGAATGGGCAGACTCATAAACAATCGAAGTACTGAGCTACATGGCAGTTGGATGCTTAGTCCTGACGGGATATCCTCTTCAGAGCTCAAGGAACCGCAGAAGAGAGAGCAGAATGAAGGACAGAAGAGCGGGAAGGGGCAGACCGTTGTGGAATGCTGTTTTCTAAGCACGGCCAGGCTGTTACACCCTCAAGCTCAGAGCAGCTGTACAGTCACAGGACCTGGACAAGATTGGTCTTATCAACATCCTGTTGAGAACACAGAAGAGGCTCAGGAAGTCCTAAATACCCCAACAGCTTATACATAGCTAATGGTGGCCGAGAAAAGCAGACAGTTTCTTCTACAGTAGTGTAGCTACTGGCAAAGTGTCCCGGCCTCTATAAATAACCCGACCCACCCTCCTGTAAGCAAAGCTAATTAAACTCATTAAGGGGAAAGAAGAGATGAGAGTAGGGGGTCAGGAGGAGCGGGAGGGGGACTTGAGAGGCTAACAGGAGTGAATGTGACAAATGTGTATTATATACATGTATGAAAATGCCGCAGCGAACTCCATAATAACTAGAGTATGCTGATAAAGTGGTCCCACAGAAGCCTCAATGAAACACCTCTCTGTCACACGGAATCCAGGTCTCGCTGTTCCTCAGACTATAGGGAGAGTGAATCTTCTTTCCACACAACGGTGGGAAACTTCATTACGGTTCCTGTTTCTAAACATTTGCCCTATTGAGTCCTGATGGAGGACACAGTGACAGCCACCCACCAGGGAGATGGGAGCACTATGGAGTAGCTGTCTTCAGCTCCTAAGATGAGAGAAATCTGGGACTCTAAGTGGCTTTCTTGGCCAGGCATTGACTTCCGTGCTAGAAATACAAAAAGTGACCCTGTTATAGGAAGCTGCTTGTTCGTTCTGGGCTGCCCAGACCACGGAATAATCACACAGAAACTGTATTATTTGAATCACTGCTTGGCCAATTACTTAAATATATTGCTAGCTAGCTCTTATATCTTTGGTTAACCCATTTCTATTAGTTTATATTTTACCATAAAGCTCGTGGCCTACTGGCAAGGTTCAGCATGTCTGTCTCCAAGTGGCTCCATGGCTTCTCGCTGACTCTGCCTTCTTTCTCCCAGCATTCAGTTTATCCCCCGCCCCCCCGCCCATTACCTCTGTTCTGCTCTGAGCAGGCCGAAGATAGTTTCTTTATTAACCAATGGTATTCACAGCATGCAGAGGGGAACCCCACATCATGACCCCATTCTAAGCTGTAACCTTTTATGAAAATATTACTTTAAATCTATATGGATCATTCGGTGCATAGGATGGTAAACAGAGAATCTACCAACCCAATAATGTGATTATACAATTGCCTTTACTTCATGGACTCCCCATGAGAGGCCTTACCCTTTCTGAGAAGTAGATGCTGGATGGCGTGGAGGGAGAGTAGGAAGAGGGAAACAGTGATTGGTATGTGAAATGAATAAAAAATTTAAAATAAATAAAATTGCTTTTAACAGACAGAAAATAAATGTCAGCTGTGGCCCCTACACTAAGTCTAAGGAATTCCTCTTAGAACTCTCACAGGAGAGATCAGACTGTGTATAAAACAGCAGCCTCCAGCTAGGGGTGATGCTGGCCCATCCAACTGAGCATCTGGCAATGCTGAGAAACATTTGAAGGTTGGGCTTGCCCAGGGATAGAATGAGATTTTATTTACGTTTTAATAAATAAAATTTGCCTAAAGATCAGAAGGGCAAATCTAAGCCACTAGAGGTCAGGCAGTGGTGGCACACACCTCTAATCCCAGGATTTGGGAGACAGAGGCATATGGATCTCTGTGAGTTCAAGGCCAGCCTGGGCTACACAAGATCAATGCTGAAACACATCCAGGTGGTGGTGGCTCACACCTTTAATCTCAGTACCAGGGAGCCGTGCCTTTATAGCACTAAGGAGACTAAAGAGGAGCAGAGAGAGGCTTAGTCTGTTTTGTCTGCTTAGTCTGCAGTTACACAGCCTTGGTAGAGGGAAGACTTCTCTAGTGACCGGCTGCTTTTCTTTTCTGGTTTTTAGGTTGAACCCCAGTATCTTCATCTTTGGGTTTACATTATTTGTGCTACTTATGCTACCAAATATTCACAATGTCGAGGACCTGACCTACTTTCTCTCGCCTAGTAAGTATCTTCTCACACAGGTCAGTAGTGCCCAGGTTGGGAAGTGATGATACTGCATCCTTTATGATCTGCCAGCCCAAACACTAGCATCTCTGTCTTGGAGAGCTCTGTAAATTTTCAACATCCTCCTGGGTGTGCTATTGCACATCACCAATGCCAGCATTGGGAGGCAGAGGCAGGCAGGCAGATCAGAGTACAGGCCAGCCTGGTCTACACAGCGAGTTCCAGGCTAGCCAGGGCTACACAGTGAGACCCTGTTTCAAAAAGAATCTTTTTTAACATCATTTTTTAAAAATTAAGGTATAAACAAAAGACATCAAAGCACCCATGTTATGGTTTGAACGTAACATGTTCCTCATAGGTTCAAGTCTTTGAAAATGGAGTCCCCAGTCGGTCACACTATTTCAGAAGTTTCTGGAACTTTTAGGAGGCAGGATTTTCCTGAAGGACATAAGCTGCTGCAGGACAGTGGACCTTGAGGGCTATAGTCTGGCCCCACTTCCAGCCTGAGATTTCTGGCCTATCATGAAGTGAGGAATTACAGCCCCATGGTCTCTCACCATGTTCTCCTCTGTGAGGACTGTACCCTCAAACTGTGGGCTGAGATAAACCCTTTCCCCTTTAAACTGCTTCGGTCAGGGACTTTGCCACCAAGACAAAAAAAATAATACAAGCCATTTTTTTTTTTTTTATAAAAGAACAGAACGTTTATTGGGATATTCTGGGGGTGGGGAGGCAAAGGGACTACATACACTCTGTAGGGTTTGAGCAAGAGGCAGACAGAAAACTCAAACATCACCTAACCTCTGCCATAGTTCAAACAGAAAACTGTTTTTCTATGCGTTGGTGGTCTTCTGTTGGCAAGAAGCATGGTCCACTGAGTGAAGATGCGCGGGCAACCTGGGAGATGAACGGCTGTCCTCAGCAGATCTGCCGCCCAGCGAGGCAATTTCCCCTTCCTCGGTGTGTGGGAAACACTGTGAACACAAGGTGGCCTCTCCTAACCTGAGACCTCCTAACCAAACAAACCTGCTCTTCTTCTCATCCTGGCTCTGAGGAGGAATCTGGGCCCTTGTTCGGGTCAGAATTCTGAAAATACCTCATCAGAAACTGGCGTCCTCTCTACTTAAAACTAACCTGCCCGGACCAGATCAGCAGCAGCTGAAACACATCCTCCGGTTAGGAGTAAAAGATGCAACCCCATTGGAAAGTACAAGACAAAATCCTGCATCCTAAATCCCACACAGCATCTCAGCAGGAGCTGGATTAAACAGGGAAAATAATTTCAATATCAAGGGATAATGTGCACAAGACAGGAAACTCTCTCAAGCGAGCTGTGTGATGGGCAGCTTTCCCTTGTCCCCTGGGTGAGAGAGGAGAGAGCAAAGCCAGATAATTAGGGATGCTGCAAGGCTCTGGATTTGGGGTTTCTGAAGCCATCCTTCAACTCTCTGAGGACAGCAGCTCTCTCTGAATCCAGAAAAGCACAGCAGCTGAGCTTGACTGCTTTTACAGCTTGTTTGCTTTTTCTTTTTCTTTTCCTCCAGAAACACCTTCAGTCGCAGACGAACAGTAACAACCCAGACTCAGATCAAGCACACTTTTCACACCAAGATGCTGCTGCTGGACCATGCAGCCCTGCCTGAGTGAAGAGGAGGAGGTGGGTCGGGTCTGAGCTGATGGTATCTTACAGTCCAGTGTGTTAGAAGGCATAGTTAATGTCTTCTCTGCCCTCTGATGACCACTCTTTACTATGAAACAAAACCAAACCCGAGTTTCCTATACCAGAGCAACCATTAGATTTTCCATTCTTCATGTCAATTCACTTTCACTGTGGGATCTATGTTGTGTTCCATGGGCATCAAAGTTCCCTGCAGATATTTAGAGTTTAGCTATTTAAACACGGCCAGACGAAGAGCATCAGTGAGATGGGGAGACGAGAGAGAAAGGAGACATATGAAGAAGTATACCACAATGATGTGTATGAAAACGGAATCATGAAACCCGTTGTTTTGTACGCTAAAACTATTTCAAAATGAGTCCTGTTTTTTGCTATCCTCCAAGCCACTCCCGTGTCCCCCACTGTCGTGCTTGTGACAAAGCTCTCGACTAATATGACATCCCCACTGATGCACCTGTATGCTAAGCTCCTGGCCATCTGAGGCCTGGGTTCTTTCAGGGAGGCTGTCTGGCTCGAACCGAGGGTGGTGTGTCTGCCTCCCCCACCACGGCAGCTGCTTTGGCCTGTCCAGATAGGAACTGAGACACAAGAACCATAGCCTACCTATTATAGAGTGTGTGTCAAACTAAAGGATTGCCCCAATCAGCAGGTAAACAGGAACAGGCGTTCCCCCTGGGAACGCCAAGGAACCTAAGATGTCCCAGTTCTTTGTGGGGAAGCTGCTGTGCCAAAGGGTAGTCCAGCCAGCGTCAGAACCTGCCTACCGTGTGTGCTAAGTGGACAGATGTTGGCCCTTCCTTCCTGGGATGGGGAGTGGAAAAGCTATCCCCCTGCGGTGGCTGGAAGGGTCTGGCACCACTGTTTAATGGAGATGAAAATCTCCACAGGCTCACTGGTTGGGCAGATGTAGATCTGTTGGGATTAGTTGGTCATGCCCAATTCCTCCAAGGACGACTGCTCAAGTCTCAGTTCTTGGCAGGAAACACGGTGAGCTGAGCATCTTCCTAGACCCAGGAGTATCCCAGTCCACTGTAAGTGCCACTCAAGGTCAGGACAGCTATGTGCCTGGACAGTTCTTGCTGCCATGGGGCAGGATGAAGCCCTTTGGTGTCCCATGTTTTTCAGGCAACCAGCATTTTAAAAGTGTTTGTTATAGGCTGGACCTACGAGGGAGGGCATTAAGCCCGGAGCAATGTTATGACTGAAACGGTCTGTCTCTGGTCAGGCTCCTGGCATCCCCTATAAGATGAAAGTGGAGACTAGAAAGGAGGTTTCAGAGTGTGTTAAAGAGAGAAAACCCAGAGAATTCCTTCTGTTGGTGCTGGTGCTGGGCTTGGCAGCTGCCCTGGAGTGGAAATGAAATCCTCCTTGTGGCAGTGGGACAAGATGTTGATACTGGCACCTGCCAGCGGCAGACAGCCGAAGTCACAGCTGCGTTGGTCAAATGAGCTTGGAGACAGACCTTCGGGGCCTCGGAGGCCTTGATGACGAGCAGCAGGCTGGAGCAGTCTGCAGGCAGCTTATTGCAATTGGGTTTATGTGCTTTCCCCACCCCTCCAGGCTGGGGCTCAGAACTCATCAGAAATGCAGGTGGCACGTTCAGATGAAGAGTCACTCTGAGCTGCCTCTGGGACTACCAGGGAGACCCCCAGATAGCAAAAGGATTTCCATGAGGGCTTGGGGACAGGGTAACCTAAGTGAAGAGGGCTCTCAAGAGAGGGGGAGAGGGAGAGGCAGGCATTCCCGATTTGATGCTGCATCACCTGACTCCGGACAGGCTTCCTTCCACAAGATGAGCATCTGACGGGACGTGGCTGGACATTGGCAGCATTTAATTCAGAGTGACTGGGGTGCAGATTACGTTAGAAGAGACTCTATGATATACTCAGGCAATAAAGGAAAAGGGAAATGCGGCGGCGTTACCAATCAACAGGACGGTGACCAAACCAACCACAGCTTAAGACATCTCTCTCCCTGGGAAATGGACATCCTACAGAGTGCGTACAGAGGCACAGGAGGGGCCCACGGGAGTAAGGCCTCTGCAGCCAGACTATCATTCCTCAGTAACGGTTCTTCGTGCAGAATTCTAGAAAAGACTTAAACCTGCTCAGTAAGAAAAGCTGCATCAAAGTGAAGACATGTCAGATAAAGACATGAGATTCCTTGCTCAGGATGAGAAACACAGCTCTTAGGGTTACCCAGCCACATGCCCTAGCCTTTTACTCCAGGGTTTCTAAAAGCAAAGTCCTCCCTCATCACCATCTTGTCTAGCTTCCTTTCCAAAGACCTCCCGACTCTCTCAGGACACCGGCTGTTTTATCAGAAGAACATGGCCCCAGAGAGGGGCATCAGCAAAGTCAACAGCCCATTGGCTGTCTTGGCAGCTTGCTGCACCTTGATTTCACTTCATCTCTCCAACCCCTGTTGGCTCAGGGAAGATGGACCACCTGGTGCCACAGTGCCCAGGCCATGGTAATTCACTGCCATCTGTTGCTGTGGTTTTTCTTACAAAGATGGGTCTCCCATGGTCTCATTCACTCAGGCAAAGAGCACAAGCAACACCAGCAGAGACTGCAGGGAGGTGACTCACGGAGACCAGAGCGGCATTCAAAAAGCAGAATGAGAGCTTACTTAAGCAACCCTCCTCTGGTCCACATGGATCAGGAAAGTTGTGCATGTCTGGCTATGTGAATAAAAACACATTTCCCAACGATAGCTCCTCTGAGTCCACTATTTTGTAAGTAATAACTGAAGAACGTTTATGTTGGAATCTAAGAAAATAATTGCTAATTATATAAACCCCCACTGCTTTTATGTCTCTTTTCCTAACTAAACATTGATTCAAACACACTTTCACCCTCTCTTGTCTCTGACTCAGCAGATGGGATGTTTGGGAATGTCTGACTTACAGACAAGGATTAAACTCAGGACTCTGGGGAGTTCCTGTGGTGTATTGGGATGAACTTGAAGCTATAACTTTAGACATTTCTGCTTAACTACAAGACATGGAATTGCCTTCCAAACAAAATAGAAACCACCTTCCAATCACACCTAGATACAATTCGCTTTACTCGATGAAAAATAACCCTTTGCAATGTGCAATGTCTACTTTTTTCTATTAGAGGTTTAAAAAAAAAATCAGATGTGGAAAAAGGTAGCGTTTCATGCCGAATCCCCTCCCTGCTGTGCGCATCTCTCCTCCTGTGCTCTCTGACAAACTCACAAAGGCTATCTGCTCTAGGACATTCAAGGTCGAGCTGAACTACTGTGCTTCTACTCCGTGAGGCTCTGTCGCCTTCTCTCTGAAGTAGGGCAGGCTAGATTCCGAATCACTCTGGACACACCTGTCTGCTATGCTAGCAAAGCCACTTCCTTCCTTGAGGAACTTTCTGTAAGGAATCCAACCCCAGCAGACCAAACCTTGGTCTGTGAGAAGGGAAAGCAGAGGGATACAAAGTGTCAAATTGCTCATCAGGGCTCTAGGAGGGTCAGGGGAGAAGGCGGCCATGTTTCCTCTCCACTCTCCAGACAAATCTGTCAATCTCATGTGTCAAGTTGAGAATGACAAGCCCGCTAACTTGAGTTGGTTTTCTAAGTCTCCCCACCACAAAGACCCTAAGCAAGGCCCCGCCCACTGTTTATCGCCTCAGCTACTTGCTTTCAAACTGAGGATTTGATAGCACTTATGTTTTCATTTCTGAAAGAAAACCAGATTTTTGTTGGCAAGAGCTTTTCCAAGTTCGATTTGCATGTTGCATAACTATGAGTTCTTGGTTGAAGGCTGCCCTTGTTAGCATAGGACTCCTGTTTCCTCTGTGGTCCTCTGAAGCTAATTAGGGCTGCAGTAGACTGCAGGGCTAATCGATAGCTTCCGAAGTGGATCCCACCCAGTCAGACCCACATGCAATTAGTCCAGTGTAGATACATGGAGATACCTTAATTAAAACCAAATATGCTCTGTAAGAGATACGCTCCCACATGACTGGCATCCTAAACGGCTTTGAGACACGCAAGGTGTTTATTCGCTATACGTACGAGTCTTCATGGAACTTCCCACTGATCAGGCATACGTGGATGCCGGATGCGTTTCCCCATGAAACATTTCGACATAAAAAAAAATGCTGCTACCGAGTATTTTACACTGGTATTCATTAGCATTTGGATATAAATGTGCCCAGACACCAAAAGAGCTGAAAACCAGGCTCATCTCTTGACTTTCACAGACTTCTTCCCCCTTTCCCGGGTGATCTGTTTTCATCCAAGGCCAATCTCAAAGGGCAGGGGCCAGGTACGTGTGCCCCAGGGCTCCTGCCTCTGTCTCTTTGAGGGTGGGAAGCAAGATCACACTTCCAGGGCTCCATGGAGGAAGAATTTCTTTCCTTTATTCACTTTTGGGGAAAGACGGTTGCCAGTAGGCAATCAGCTGAAGATTCTGAGCCTGACCATCTACAGCAGGGCTTAGATACACACGCAAGGGTCTGCTCAGGCGAAAAAGAGGACTCAGGAGGAGGTGTGAGGCTATGTAAGCCACATGTCCCATCAAGACAGTCCGATCTTGCTCTGTGTATCTTTGACAACCAATTCACCTTTCCAGACTCCATGTTAGCCCTCAAGATCCATAAAACAACCATTCCTTTCTGCAGGGGCACAGTCTGTGATAAAGGCCATAGGGGTAGATAGAGCAGATGCTGGGTGACCCTGAAACCAAACTGCTCTAAACGGTGACCACGACACCACAGTCAGGAGCGCGGATACTCCTGTGCACCCTGGCGGGGATCAACTTCGAAAGAGAGCAGCACAGGCTATCTTGTCCCCTGCGCCCAGTCATGATCAAAGCTGCCCTTGTCATAACATGAAAGCCAAGGTACTGAGGGTGTGCCAACTGCCAATCGTGCCACCAAACTGTGGCACCTTTACAAGGGGCTGCTGTTTTCTCCTGCCTGTCCACAGTAATGTGATGCAGTCTCAGCTAAAGCATGGGGGGGGGGGCCTCCTGGGGGCCTGCTTCCGAGAGCTGTTATTGGTGAAGTTAATATTGGGGCTGGCACTAATCATGAGAGGAAAACACGCTGCATGTGTCTGTATTAAACCATCAGTAAAAAACAAGGACGTATCGTTACTTTCAAAACGTAGAAAGCCAACAGTTGGAATCACTAAATAGTAAAGCAACACCTTTTCTACGTGTGACGTCGTAGGTGTAAAAAGCATTAAGAGTTGCACTTCAGCCATAGCCGGCTCCTGTTAAAGGGCTTCTCACTCAGGCAAGGTTCAGGAGAGGATCAGTCAGCAATCCCAGCGCTGTGTGAGGCCCGCGGCCGCCTCTCCTCTACTGGGCTGAATGACGGGTTCTCCATTTGGATGTGACTGGGTTTTTTGTTTTGTTGAGGGTCACAGAATTGTTGGTAGGTACATAAACACTGTGTGCAGAACGTACATAGAGAGGTGGACATTTTTAGTACAGGACGGAGGCCAACCTTCATTTGTCATCATTATCAGGGTGCAGTCATGTTAATACAATTCAAAGCTATTAAATAAGACAGGGAAGAATCTTTGTCAATAGCATCTCCTGTTCTAGCCAGTAGAGAGAACAGACTTTAAGCTGTTAAAACCATCACCGTCATCATCACCACCACCATCCTCACCACCATCCTCACCATCACCATCAAAAACACAGCCTTAAGATTGCTTTACATTCAGTTTACAAATGGTCCCCTTAACCCACACCGTGCCGTGGAGCCTTCTGAGTCTGGAGTCAGCCCTGTAGTGAGTGCTTCTTCCACAGAAGCCCCTGGGGGTCACGAGAAGCTTCCTTAAAAACAACAAAAGAGTTCCAGTTGGATGAAACCTCAGCAGAGCTTTTAGAACTGGATTTTCAGATATACAAGAGGACAGGAAACAGGTGGCTTAGTTTTGTTTGTTCTTTTCTCTCGCTTGTCTTTCCGTCTTTTCTGAATGCGGCTACAATGTTTCTGCCAAGGATACAGATAACAGGGTGGCTACAGTGGTGACCACCAGAGCAGGCAGTGAGCTCAGACTGCAACTGGGAGCAGCAGACATAGAATTTTTGTTTATGCGGCTGGAGGCACCAGCGAGACCATCCGTTTCATAATCAGGCTGTAAGAAAGAATGTTTTCGTTACCATCCGCGGCATGTATCCATTTCCTCATGCTATATTTCACCCGTGCTCTCTACCCCACTTTCCCTCTCTCTACCCGCAGACTCTCACAAAATGCTGCCCTGCGATTTAACCACTGAGATCCAAGTGGTAAGATATGGGTCCTTTGGATCAAGTGGGGGCTGATGCTTTCTGCTCACTCCTTCGCACACCCTTTTTGATGGAAAATGTCTAGTGGGGGGGGGGATCGCTACCTTTCTCTTTCTAGACCACCTAACAGCTGTGGCCTCCTCATTGGGGAGGGGGCTTCTTGCTGACTCTCTCCAGGGGGTAAGGCAGGAAGAACCATCTGGAAATGTGTGGCTCATGGAGAGACAGACGTTCACTATGAATGCCAGAGACAACCTGAATGAATCCCTAACTAACCCCGAGTTCCACAGGGCCAAAATCTTGTCTAGTTCCTCAGTGTGGGAGCTTAGGTCAGAACAGCATTGTTCTGTCTGGCCAGCACAGCTCTCTCTCTCTATGGTGTACACCTCCACTGCGCCATCACAGATGCTCGGGGCCGTGACACTACCTCCCCTCACAGCAGAGAAAGAGGGCACACAATACACCTAGCTATCTCCTCTTTGTTAAGAGTAGAGGGTCCAGAGGAGCTGCAGGTCAGGATCCTGGTCACTGACCTCAGGCATCGCTCAGCACAGAACAATGGATTTAGTGTTGAGGCTGGCTTTCTGGTGAAGATCACAAGTTGTACGTTTAGTTCTAACTTTGCACGGAATCTCAATTCTAAACCTTGCTCCAAAGTCAGGACATTACAGAGGGTGATGAGATCTTTTCTGACTCCAAGACCTTACTGATCTTCAAATATTACATATTATCTACCCAGTACAGAAGTCTATGTCCCTAAAAGAGAAGAACAAAAAGAAATAGCACTTACATCACTAAGACAGAGATGTGTACTGCCCGACACATTGGATTTCAGCTTCTGTGCCTGGAAAGAGACAAAAGGGGAAAAAGGCACTCAGACATAATAGGGAAGAGTAATTAATTATGACCCATTAATCAACAGTCTAGGGCAGGGCCGGATGATAAATACAGGAGCTACAACTCTGAGCCCCATCTGCAATTTACAACATCCAAGTGGCTGTCTAATAAAGAGGTAGCAAGTAAGGTTAATTTTAATTATATATTTTATTTAACTAACTGTATTATCATTTGAACATGGGATCAATATAAAAAAATTAATGAGATAGTTGGCATTCTTTCTTCCCAGGTCTTCAGAATTCTGTGGCTGACCCTGCCTGCGTGCCTGTTTCTGCTCAGGGCTGCCCTATTTCAGAGCCCCGTAGCTACCTGTCACTGTGTCTGCCGCAGGAGCAGTACAGGCTAGACCAGGAGGTAGCTACCTGTCACTGTGTCTGCTGCAAGAGCAGCACAGGCTAGACCAGGATGTAGCTACCTGTCACTGTGTCTGCTGCAGGAGCAGGATGCCGGAGAGACAGTTCTGAAGTGGTAACTCATTTATCTTTCTGGGTGCTAATTTGGGGAAAGGGCTTTTATTTTAAAACGCAGTAACAGACACGCCCACATACTAGTAACGGTCTCCCGGAAGCTTGTTGCTTTCCTTATTTTCCAACTCCTGCTCCAGGCTCCAGGCTCCAGATGTTTCCAATGCTGGGCCTGGAAGGGAGCTGAGAGAATTCAGGCCCTAAACTGTGTTCATGGGGCTGCCTGTTTCCACGGTTGGGGGTTAAAGCACCTCCACAGGGACTTGCAGACGGATGACCTGGAGGGCTCACACAGCACTACAGGCCCTGTGGTGGTCTGAGCGAGGGTGGCCCCCACAGACCCAGGTGTTTGGTTCCCTGTTGGTGAACTGTTTAGGAAGGAGGAGGAGGAGGAGGTATGTCAGGGGGGTGGGCTCTGAGCTTTCAAAAGTTCATGCCAGACCAAACCCCTCTCCCTCAGCTCCCTCCATCCCCCTCCCTCTCCTTCTCAGCCTCCTGTGTGTGGATCTGGATCAGGATGTAAAAGCTTTTAGCTCCATTGCTGCCGGTCTGCCTGCCTACTACCATGCTCCCCGCCATTATTAACCAAGACTAACTTTCTGAAATTATAAACAAGCCCCTAGTTAAATGACTTATTTTGTCGCTTTGGTCCTTGCTGTCTCTTTACAGCCACAGAGTAGTAACCAAGACAGACCCCGACACAGAACCTCAGAAACTGTCTCCAAGGTAGGTGCTAGTGAGTGGGCTGAGCAGTGAAGGCCTTAATCTCTCTTTACCTCTTAGCTGGGCTTATGCTTGAGGACCCGGTAAAAGGGACATTTCCCTCACTCAGACAATGGCAAGGAACGGACCATGACAATTACCCTCAGTACAAACTCATTTTATAAACACCAACAACTTAAGCCCAGAGGAGTTAAATGACTGATCACACTGCAAGATGCTTGCAGAGACAGAATGCAACCAGGACTGTTATGTGATGTTTAGTTTGTTTTTGACAAATAAAGCTTGCCTGGAGCTAGCCACTCGTGTACCATAGAGGCTGGGCAGTGGTGGTACACACCTTTAATCCTAGCATTTGGGAGGATGAAGCAGAAAGATTAGGAGGGCAAAGTCGTCCTGGGCTGCACGGGATTCAATCAAAGAAAGAGACTGGGTTGTGGAAGCTCACACCTTTAATCCCAGCATTGGGGCAGCGAAGAGAGGTACATAAGGTGGGAGGGGACAGGAGCTCATGACATTCAGCCTGAGGGTTTGCAGAGATAAGATAGTCCGTTTGGTTTGAGGACTCAGTAGAGGTAAGAATCTCTCTAGTGGCTGGCTTCTCTGATCTTTCAGCATTTACCCCCATGTCTGACTTTGGGTTTTGTTTTGTTTGTTTGTTTTTTAATTAGGACTAATTAGGACTATACAGTGATGGAGGAAGGCCATTGGTTAATTAAATAAAGAAGCTGCTTGCCCTGATAGGTTAGAACGTAGATGGGAGGAGTGAATGGAGCAAAATGCTAGGCAGAAGAGGAAGTGAGGTCAGACTCGACAGCTCCGGGCTCCCAGGCAGACGCCTCAGAGAG
>NC_022015.1:85692347-85694560 GCF_000317375.1 Microtus ochrogaster
AGCTCTGCTCTCTGAGGCACACGCGATGAAGCTCCGACCCAGGATGGACGTAGGCTAGAATCTTCCCGGTAAGCGCACCTTGGGGTGCTACATACAGATGATTAGAAATGGGCTAGTACAGGTGCCAGAGTTAGCCTAGAAGAGAATGGGCCAAGCAGTGATTAAAAGAATACAGTGTCCGTGTAATTATTTTCGGGGTAAAGCTAGCCGGAGGCGGCTGGGGTGCTGGGGCCCCTCCGCTCATATTTCTACAATACAGGACTCTTTAGTTCTAGGAAAACACACAGACTTGCTTCAGTCTCTGTCTTCCCCAAATCCACCCTTCCCACAGTACCCACCCTCAGCCCTAACGACAGCATCCTTTGACACCAACGGAGAGCTTGTCCGTGGAGAAGGCAAAGGCTGATAAACAATCATCATCTTGAGTCAAGGAATACCTGAGCTCCCCACCAGCTCTGGGGCAGGCTGCTAAAAGGCCGCCTGTATGCTGTGAGCCTCCACACGAGGCTATACGACAGCATGCTCACCCAAGGAGTGATTTGTTGACCGTAATGCCACTGGGAAGGCATCATAATCTTTACGTATTTGCATATGCCAGCCGCGAATATGAAATAGAAACCTTTAAGCAAGCTTCAAGAACAAGACACTGCGAAGCATCCCAGGCTGTTCAAAGGTCACTAAATGTTATGAATAAGAAGATCAGAGGGGAAATTCAAGCAGAATTGAACTTACTCAAAAGCCTCCTTTTAATCTGTAATAACAGCAGGTCTGAGCCACCGCTCTGCTATCTACAGAGAATAATGTGTAGGACGTCAAGATTGGAATTGTGCCCAGGCACCCAAATGGCGCTAAAACATCCCATTCTGGCTTTTCTTTATTGGCCATAAGATACAAAAGACAAAGTCCCCACTGAGGGACTCCTGCCCAGCTAACCCATGCACTGACGGTTTGGGGAAACGGTAGGACCTCTGACTGTGAGGCAGTGTGACTCATACTGTTGCTGTAGTGTGGTCATTGCAAAGCAACACCTAAGAGGGCCGCAGTGGCCCTCCCCATCGCCTGACCGGCACCCACGAACCTGCCATTGTGGAACCCGGGGCAGTCTTAGGAGAATGTTCCCATGCTGACAGGACTATAATGGGACTTCCAGTCGCTAACCAGAAAGGACTACTGTCTTGCCAGGCGTTCTACTGGGTTTCCACACACATGGGTAGACTTCTATGCCTCATCACTGAGGGCCTCACTCTAAATAACATGTTTCTAAGCTCTCCAACAGGTCAACATGCCCGCATCTAAACTGCCCAGCTATGTCTTCATTCAAAGAGCATCTGCAGTGACCACTTACTGGCACAGGAAAATGCATTTTTTAGAATAGACCCAAGTCTGTCTGTCATCTATGGGCTCCTGCTCCCCAAAGCAGCAACAGCCTATGGACTTGTAACAGTTATCTTATAGCTGGAAGGCAATCCTGGTGGGCATAACTACAACAGAACACTGAATCCAAGTGAGAATGTGCTGCTCAATCCAGAGCGGCTTCCCTGTGGTAGCCTTCCCAGCCGCAGCTCTCAGAGGCTTGGCTGTCCACAGGCCAAGGCAGGTCTCTAAACCCTGCTTCCAGAAAGCATTTAGCAAGCTTCCTGCAGAGCCATCTGGTGCTGGAGTTATCACCATGACTGCCGGGAAGGGTAAACACAGCAGTCTTGCAGGATCTGCCCAAACCAGGCAGGAGACACTGTAAGGTATGTGCCACTAAGGAGAAAGTGTAGGCAGTAATACTCAAAGAATAAAATCAAAGGACTGCACACAGATGGGAGGTGGAGTTAAGTCCCTTACCCGATGAGATGCAGGCCACAGGGCCCACGCCTACCCTGGAATTAACTGCAACCAAGCTTTGTCTAATACCCACACCACAGAAGGGCTGTGTACACTGCCCGGATTCACACTCAGCACGAATCCCAGTGACCACAGAGGATTGGAAACAAACCACTGAAGACCCACGATGTCCTCAAGAAACCTTGTGTCTACAGGAAGCCCACAAAACCTGTTATTTCTTTTTTTTTTTCATTTTGTGATTTATTTATTTTTTTTTAGGACAAAACACCAACAAATGAAGGTCAAAACTAATACCAACAGTGGTTCACAATCTCCAGGTGGAGAAGCCATCATCGCCAACACTGATACAAAAGTCTGCATCCAAATTCTAGGCTAAGGGA
>NC_022015.1:85695945-85710585 GCF_000317375.1 Microtus ochrogaster
ACACACACACACACACACACACACACACACACACACACACACACACACTTTCTGAGACTCTGTAGAGAGTTAACTAAGCCCCAACGTGGGAAGCCAGCTGTCATCACCAAAATGCAAACCGGTAAAGCCAGCAGCTCCAGGAAGATGCGCTGGCACAGGGCGTGAGCCCTGCTGTGGGCCCCTGGAACACGGAAGGGACAGACAGACACCGGACCGAGAGCTTCGGCAGTCCACGCCTACATGGACACTGACCCTAACAGTCACTGGCTTAAAAATAGGATATGACTTTTAAAATGAAAAGGACAGAGAAAACGAAGCATCTATTCTGTTTTTTCTAATTGTTAATTTGAACAATTATTACAGTAGGTTGAAAAAAATGAATTATTTAATGTCTTTTATTTAAGTGTTTCCTATCAGTTTCTGGTCCTGTGGTTCAAGCAAAGCCCCCCGACTCTTTGTGTGAAAGGACACCACCAAGACACAGCGCCTTGAGGTTTTCATCTCAAGGATTAAAAAGGGCAAGAGCGTGCTGCAAAGCCTTGCCTCGTTCTGGGGAACCACAGAATCCTACCCTTCAGAGACTCCATAAGCTTTGTCCCCTCTGCAGCTGTCTCAAAACTGCCCCTGGTGGTAATCAACAAGTCCAGGCATGTCCCGGAATAGAATTTCCAGGGCTCTGTGACTGGGAGGCCAGACCTCCCTGGTCTCTGGCACCAGAGGGTTAATAAATGTATTAGCAGCTGCTAACCTCTGGTACCTGGACTCAGAGTGGTCTCTCTGCACTTTAACTCAGGCATCAGCATTTGGAAAGCCAGTCCTGGTGCCAACTGCACTCCAGCGCAGAACACACAGGCATACACATAAATTTATAGCTGCCACTGGCGTCCCCACCTGCTTCTGCCACAGTAGGCTCTGCAGGACTTTGGGGACAGCACAGGGGTGTGAACAGCATGCCTGGTCTGTTTATGGAATTGGAGACTTAAAAATGCACCCTTGCAGAGCCTGGCTTTGCTGCCCCAGGACTCCATTTCTGTGGAGAAATCAGTGTTTAATCTGGGGATTTTAGGCAGCTGTCAGCCAGCAGGGCATGGAACATGTCTCTGCTCTCCTCCATGCAGGAGAAAAGCTGCTCCCTCTCTGCCTTAACTCCAGGAAATAAAACCAGCAGAAGCTGCCCAATCCGATAGCAGCAGACTGTCCAGGCCGCAGTCAAACGGTCATAATGAATGTGCTCTGGTTCTCTTCTCTCTTGCTTTACTGATTAGAGAGATTCACTATATTAGGAACCTGTTTGCTTAATGACAGAATACAAGCAATAAACAGAGAAATACACAGGCTGTAAAACACAATCAACTTTGCTCTTGCTAAGTACCTTGCCGCATCTATCACGCTTGTCAATACCGGCTCGTTAGCATAGGAGTCTGTCTACAGCAAAGATTGGACTCTGGCTGGAAAAAGTCAGTGCAAGAGATCTTTCTGGAACAGTTCAGAAGTGAAAGTCCTGGGCTTGTATCCACATCTCGGCTTAAATATTCATATGTGATATTCTTCTGTGAGACCAAACAGAGGGAGAAGGGTGTGCACCTAACCCCAAGGGAAACCGAACAGGGTAACTTGCCACACAGGCCCCTATTTCTCCTATTACCTGAATCACACAGCCTCATCCGAGGATGGGTATCTACGGCTAGGACTTGTTATATAACGAGTCTAGAGTGTACTTGATCCGCATCTGCCCAAATTAACTTCTACACGTACAAGGCAGACAGAAGGAAGGCGGATTCGAGTGAACCCTGGCTAAACTGTGAGCTGCAGCGTTCTTAAGCCTTTCACACATTGCGGCTTTTCAGATTTGTGCTCCTGACTTTTGGGAGAGGTTTTTATTGCCAGTCTGGTCACAAGCAGTTGGCCAGCCTTTCCAACATCTCTCCACTGTCTATTTTCAAACTTTACCTTCCCTACAAACTTGGTAACAGCTGCTTGCGGCCACTGGCCCGAATGATTCGCAGTAAAGCTGGCAATCACGAAACAAGTGCGCATAAAAAGCTCTCCTCGGAGCCTGGCCATTTGTCTTCTGGAGCCTGTGCTGAGCAGGGAAGGAACCCACCTCCTTCAAGCTGAGCTCTGTCAGGAGGAAGGAAAGGACTGAAAGGGCCTGTGTGAACTGGGAGCCTCCTTTGTAAGGGCGAACCGTGGTCGTGCTTAGCGTTCTCACCACGGAGACTGCACAGCTCACCCTGACCTCCTCCAGGGCCACAACCGCTGTCCCAGCATTGCCTGAGGCTCCGTCAACGGCTCTCACTGTGAGAAGAGCTTCGAAGGCCTGGCGAAGAATCCTCACTGAGCCCCAGTTACTAAAGACCTTGCACGGGCTCCCAAAGACCCAGGGCAGCAGGCTGAGTCAGCTGGGCAAGCCAAAACCGGGTATAAGGTTGGGCGAGCAAAGTCAATGGAGGTGACTTTCTCACCTGGAGCAGACCTGACTCCAGCTGGACTGCGTTTAGATGAGGTTTCTCATAATGCATCCTGGTGAGCTAAAAGGAAGCCAGACTGGGGTGGGGGAATGGGCATCACGGCCTTAGTGAAATGGAAACAAGCTCTAGAGGAGTCTAGAAGGTCCCAGACTCGACCCCAGCCCATAGTCAGAGTCGGTCTGTGCTTCTGCTACACCCAGAGCAGAAACTCTCTTTCTCGACCAGAGAAAGGAACAATGGAAACACACGAAAGGTGAAGGGCTAAGGCCTGGAGGGCCATCTCTGCAACTGAGAGAATGTGCTGTTCTTGCACAGGATCTGAGTTCTGTTACCAGAACTCACACTGGACGGTTTACAACCACCTGGATCTCCAAGTGTAGGGAATCCACCGTATTTGATCTGGCCTCTGTGTGTGCAAGCATGGGTGCATGCACACACACACACATAAGATTTTCAATATCGAACAAGGGTACTTTCTTTTACTTTTAAAGGACAAGTCCACTAAGCAGAATTCTCTGGCTTTTGTTTAGCGTAAGCTACATTTATGAACTAAGAGCTACAGAATACCCACTATTGGGTTTTCTTTTTCCTTTTCATCCATTCTCATGTGGCCCCTGCTGGCTTTAAACTTGTTTTGTAGTTGGGGATGATTTGAACATCCGATCCTCCTGCCTCTACCTCTCAAGCTCTGGGATTACTGGTGTGAGACACCATGCCTGGCAACGCAGCAATGGAAGTAGAACCCAGGGCTTTGTGCCTGCTAGGCGACCTCCACCTTCCCTGCCAATCAAGCCTTATCCCCAGCCTCTACTCTCATTTGCTTGAACATGGAGGTAGCATTTGTTTGACTCATTTTTACAATTTTTATCATTTTGGGGGCAGACTTTTATAATTATCTTGCTTTTCCCCAATCCAAGACAGTTTTTTAAAAGTGAATCTGCCTTTTCTCATACATTACACTCATTTTTTTCTTTAAATCAAGTATTCCTTCTCATGTTGCTGTTCGTCTACATGTTACTAGAATAATTTACATAGCAGCATCCTCCAAAAGAACGGAGAGCAGGCGCACTCAGTTTTGGAGTCTATGTTTCCAAAGGGCAAGGGTGGTGGTGGTGCAGACCTGGAGAACAGGTTTGGAACATTCAGTGAACCTCAGACACAATTATGTTTATGGAAGTGTGGGTTGGCTTCTGAGAGGGTTAAGTAAGTGTCAGTTAAGACAGCTTCTACCATAGTCTAGTGGCTGGTTCTGGTACTGGCTTGATTGGTAAGGTAGGAAGAGAACGCAGGCTGGAAAACACAGGTGTGTACTACTAGGCTAGTCCTTATCTATCTGTCTTTTATTTGTTTGTTTGGTTTTACAACTGAACCTGGAACTCACCAGTTCAGCTGGACTGGCTGGCTAGAGGGTTCTGGGATGGGCCAGTCTCTCCTCCCCACCCTCTCCCCCACTGCTAAGGTTACAGACACACACAGGCTGTTGGCTTTTTTTTTTTTTATCAGGATTAGTGATCCAGATTCAGTCCCTCAGGCTGGTGGGTGTCAAGTACATGGCCAACTGAGCGGTCTCTCCAGACCCTAAGAACATTATATGAAAGAAAGTGGCTCATGATCATCCTTAAGATTTTAAAAATGATGCCATGAGAGAAACGTGAAACAGACATGTATCCAGGAAGACACATCCCTGGGCCTCCTCCTCGGTCTCCTAACACACAAAGGGATGCTCCAGATCTGCCCTTGTGAATCAATTTTAAGAGCAGGATGGGGAGAAGCAGCATGGAGACCGTGGCCTGAAACTCACCAGGATGCTAAGGCTGAGCTTTGGAACTCCACACAATCATCTTCTGTCTGTTTTGCTTTTCCCCATGTTGGGGCAAACATAGGTTGTGAAAGACACCACAGAACTGTGTGTTTTCATTCATGGTTAGCTTGCTTGATTAGTAAAATATTCAGACAAGAAGCAATTATGAGCAGTAGTTTAGAAAATTATGCCCAATTAACAATGATGCTAAACAATGCATGAAAGACGTTTTGGTTGGGGGTGTCTGCTGGGGGAGGGAGGGTGTTGTTCTGTGGTGCAAACATTCAGTAACAATGGCATAAGGAAAAGAGGAGAGAAGGAGAGGCATCTCTACAAGACATCTATGTTGTAAACACAGGATCCGTAAGAGAGCGGCAAAGACCCACTGCTGCCCTCAGTGAGAAGTGCATGCAGCCCGACTCATCAGACCTGCGACCTGTCTCATCAGATGCTATTTATCAAGCCTCTCATTCTCCGGTGCATTGAAGTAGAGCTGAGGCCTTACGACTCACGCTAGTAGCTAGGGCTTGATATACAAACATTTTTTAAAATTAAAAAAAAAAAAAATCTATGGTCTCATGACGAAGCAGGCAGCAGACACTTTTGTCCACTCTCTGTTGAGAAGACAGTGATACTTACTGCTGACAAAATAAAAGACGGGTAAGGTAAATCACAGTTATATCTTTTTAAATTGTGCATTTAGCAAAGGAAAATATTCTAGAAAATGCACAGGGAAGCGAAGTAGCCTAAAAACAACGCTGACTACAGCTGTTCCTGTAGACTCCACTGAGAGTCCACCTGCATTTTACCACGTTGTGGCTGGGCACCCTTCTGTACAGGCTGGCCACAGATTCAGAGGTTGGGACTTGCTGTTTTCTACAGTTTGGAGTGGCAATAGGAATCCGAACACACTTCCTCAGATCTCAACATGCTTAAAGACTGGCTACAGCTCAGACTGCTGCCGGTTAGTTGACAGAAGCTTTACATGGAACAAACCTTAGAATAGATCTTATCTTCCAGGACCGTCACTACAGGAGCAACAACTAGGTCCCAGTCAACACGGACAGAGCTACCTTGGACAGGGACAAAAAGCATAAAGGGGACTTCCCAATCCTGAACCCCAAACCGGTAACAATGCCTGCAAACATGGCTGCTCCGAGCAGCCAGAGGTCAGGGTAGACCAGGTGCATGGGTGACTTGTACTCTGGTAAGGGACTTGCATCATTCCAGAGGTCCCTTCAATTGCCTGGCAGGCAGAGGAACAACCACTCGGGAGGAAAACTCCCTTAACATCTGCCCAGTGCCCAATTTCCTAGTTTCCCCTCTAGATATCGTCCTCGGTAATATGGCTCCTCCAAGGTCTGAAATAAGAGAGGCAATGGAGAGGGAAGGCAGAGGTTCCCAGCAGATTCCTCCACAGTGAGCCCCGTAGTTCAAGCGCTGTGAAGCCTCTTATTGAGGGAGGCGCGGTTGGTTAGAAGTGCTAAGGATAAAAGGTCAGTAGGGAATACAAGAAATTGGATTTATTTATAGTATGTGATCTAAGTGTGCTCAGAGGTATTCTCGTAGGTTACCCGGAACAAGAGAGCATATTTATAGCCAAGATAGGCAGACATCCTATTCCTTTTTATTAAGCATGTTTATTACCCAGCAATTGGGTTAAGCAATTGTCCATGGCTGAATTACTGTCCTTCTGATGGGCTTGGCCACACTGCCCTCTGGACCACAAGCCCAGGTAGACGAATGGCTCTTTCCTGAATTTAGCAGTGTGGGGCTAGTCTTCACATCCCACCTCAGTTTTGGAGATTAGTGGTCTTAAACAATCCTCAGGAGAAGGCACAGTAAACAGGTGAACATGAACAAGAGGTTCAACCCCATGCCCACGAGGACAGGGAGCAGACCTGCTTTGTAAAGCCCAAGTACATTTTCCAGATGCATCCTGGAGCCCTGTCTGCCCATGCTCCTCCTATCTCGTGGTCAGCAACGGGCAACTCGGTAATGTAAAACAGTGACAGAGAACTCTCGCTGGAGCTGGAGGATTTTGATCTGTTTAATTATCCCAACCCTTCTAGGCAGTGGGGTTCTCCAAGTCCAGAGGAGAGATGACAAATCCAAGGATAAAGGAGATCAAAAGATTCTTCATCTTAGTCTGTGGGGCACTCTGAATTTTATTGTAACACAAAGCATAGCCCCCTTGGGTATCTTCTTCTCGGAGGCTAACTCCAGCAGGCAATCAGCTCTTTATCTGACAAAAGCACCTTCGAGAACTAACCATCTCCCTGTTGCTTGCATGATCCCATGCTAATCCTCGCAATAGTCACGGATGTATTTTGTTGCTTAAGAGAAATTAGCTTAAAATTATTTTTAAGGGACTGGAGAGATAGCTATGTTGTTACAGGAGTCCTTACTGCTCTCCCAGAGGATCCAAACTGGATTCCTAGCGCCCCTGTGGAGGCTCACAACTGCCTGTAAATTCCAGTACCAGAACATTTCTCTACAAGCAAGGCAAGCACGTGGGGCGCAGGCATACATGCAGGCAAAGTGCCCACATGCATGAGATTTAAAATGCGTTTCAGTTTGCAGGAAATGAATGGAGGTAGTGGCTGCACCCTCTGCAGGCCACAGGATCAGTAAGCACAGCTATTATAAAACCAAGTGATAATGAACTACGAACCCAGGTCTCTGAACTGTACCCCAGAGAGGAAAGAGACCTGCCATGGGAAATGTATTCTGGCAAGTACTATTTCTATGAAACACAGACAGGCATCTGAGCCAGAGGCAGTCAACCCAAGAGCCACCCAGTACTCGTGGGCCCTGCTACTGAATCCCTGCATGGTGTTTCCCACAAGACCCTGTGTGGGGACCTGGCCTAGAGTAACTTCTTATATTGATGCTGGTTGTCCAATGACATACTCATGGCAAATTCAAAAATACACGAACTCCAGTTTCAATGACAAAGTGAGCTGGTGCCGTCTCCTCGATGCTATATGCTAGCGTTTTCGTGACTCATAATGGGAGTATATAATGAAATTATTATAATGTAAGTCTCCCATTGTTGCTGCTCACTTCATAGAGCAGTGAAGAACAAGCTATTTGGGAGTGTTAATGAGAGAGTCTATTAGCTCAGGAACTGGAGCTGAGTCTGCGATCGAGGGGTTGTCTGTGATAAGGAAAACACTTCTAAGGAGAGAACCAATTTGTTGCCTGCTCAGCTGAGGCTCCTTGGCCTGGCTGCTGCTTCTCTCCCTGTGCTTGCTTGACAAATAGGTTTATTCTATTTGCAGGAGATTAAGGATAAAGGAGGGGAAAAGAGAGAAAATTGTAACCCAGAGTTCCCTGCACTGTGCGTGCTAATTGGGAAGATATCTAGTAGAGAAAAACAGGTCTCTTTGTTGAAAGGAGGACATTTGTGTTCATTAAAGGTGTGCAATAGATTTTGATAAAAGCTATTTTTCTAAGTCATTAAATTGGTTTTAAGGAACTTTACATTCTCCTTCATTTGAACAATTATTAAACTATAAAACAGGATTGCACAATTGCAAAAACTGTAATCTGAAATTTTACAGTCGGCTATAAAATGCTGTATTATTAACTACGCTGAAGATGCTCAAGCCCGTTACAACTTTTTAAATGAATTATAAAACCCGTTACTGCTGATAAAATAATCTTAAATTATAGCATTATGTATTCTAACAATATGCTGAACCCAGCTTGCTACAATACAAGCACGCCAATCACAAAGAAATCGTTACCTGAATTAAGTCTTTCCAAACCCACAATCTGGTAACAGCTGCTACCTGGCAGGAACTGAGCACCTGATCTTTAGGCTGGCTGGGACAGCAGGCTGGCTGGGACCACTTGTCTTCTACTGCAGGCGCCTCTTCCAAAGTCCCTTCAACCACAGGCCCAACCAGGACTCAGCCTCAGAGTGGAGGACTCTCAGCACGGCCCCAGGGATTTAGACAAGGGTTGTGGTGACAGCAATTCTGTCCCCTAAGATCTTTTTGGAAGGAATTACTTTCTCTTTTCTTTACCTTCCTTCCTTCCATTCCAATTGCTCAGCTACTGAGATACTTCACCAGCACTATTTAACATGTAGAGGGTATACATAAGTCCCTACATTTGAGCCTGGCCCCCAGATTCAGTTCCTGTTTGGGGAAGTTCACTGCAGCCTGCTTGCTTCCTCCACCACTTGGGTTTGCACACATATGTGAAAGATGTTTACGTTCTCCGAACTGTCAGCAGTCTTAAGGGCGTACTACCTAATTTTGAGTTCTGAATCAGGCACTCCCTCAGTTCAAGAACTCTAAAAGCATTCTATAATTCCTCCCAGGGCTAATGTGGGTCCATTCTGGGATTGTTCCCCCCCCCTCCCCGAGCTCCTCTGCTAATACCCTGAAAGAGGAAGGAAAAATCCAAGGCATCCACTGGCTGCCTCCATGCTGTGAGGGCCTGGACCCACCATATAGGCCTTGGAATAGTTGGTAACTTGGTCCACAACTCCGCCATGGTAGGCAGTATAGGCACCCGTGTCTTAGCACCATATATATAGGGAAACCAACCCACGCGTGAGCATAAAATCCAACTAATCTCTGAGCTTATCCAAGCTCAGCAACTGAAATCTGACCAATTCCCACCCTGAAAATCTTTACCCTACAAAAACTGCACACCTGAGAAGCTGTGTCTAAGCTCTGTAGCTGTTCTTATAGATATACAAACACACACATATACGTATGTGTATATATGTGTATACATGTATATGTATATATACATATCCCGGGCATGTCTATGGAGGAATTATCTGCA
The DNA here is from genome assembly GCF_000317375.1 of Microtus ochrogaster. Classification (NCBI taxonomy): domain Eukaryota; kingdom Metazoa; phylum Chordata; class Mammalia; order Rodentia; family Cricetidae; genus Microtus; species Microtus ochrogaster. The sequence goes on from NC_022015.1 coordinate 85,705,024, forward strand.
AGCATTGGAGCTCAGATGAAAGGGATCCTGACAGTCGGGAGCCGAGGCAAACCACAAAGTCACTGTCAGCAGAACAGCGTACAGCCCTGCTCCAGGGAAAGGTTTTCCCAAGGTAACAGCTCTGCTCTGGCAGGGGAGGTTCCCCTGGGAAGCCACAGCTCTGCCCTGAGACAAGTTGTTACTTCTCTGCTCTGCTCCATTCAGGCAAAAGGAGGTCTCACCAAAATCTCATCCGAGAGATTTATTCAAAGGGAAGAATCCAGGAGGGTGGCTGCCTCTGCCAGGATTCAAAAGGACAGCTCTCACCTGAACAGGTACAGAACTTAGACATAGTTTCTCAGGGGTTTAGTTTTTGTAGAGTAAAGATTTTCAGGGTGGGAATTGGTCAGATTTCAATTCCAGAGCTTAGATAAACTCAGAGACTGCTCACAGATGGGTTGGTTTCCTGCTCAGTGGTTGGCTAGTTTTGGGGCTGAGTTGGTCAGGGGTAAAGTGTATTTCTTTGGTTCTGGTTTCAGGGCCAAAGTATTCCACTGGCCCTTTTTAACATTTTAGCTTTGGTTTCAGGATCAAGGTGTGTTTCTTTCGCTGGTTCTGGTTTCAGGACCAAAATGTGTTTGTCTCTGGTTCCAGGGTCAAGGTGTGTTTCTTAGGCAGGCTCTCTGACCCTGGATTATATAGATTATGTTAACTGAGATGAGAAGACCCACTTTATCTGTGGACAACAGCATCCTAAGGGCTGGTGCTTTGGAATGAAGAACAAGTAGAAGGTTATTCATCATCTTCTGTGTCCTGACTGTGGATGCAGTGTGGGCAGCCTCCTCCCTCTCTATGACAGACTGTATCCCCTCCACTTGTAAACAAACCCTTCCCTCCCCTTCAGTCACTTCTCGCCAGGCATTTCTGTCATAGCAAAGAGCAAAGAGGGACACCAGTGCCATCAACTGACTCTGTGCACCCCCAAGATCATCGCCTTAAAGAAAAGGCCCTTTAGTACCCAGAAATCAAGAACTTTACGAGAGATTGGTTCAGCATCAACAACTCTGTCAGGAGGCCTCATAATCCTTTAATCCCTGTAGCCATACTAGTTTGCCATAGAAACCAGGCAGTAGTGGTGCACACCTTTAATCTCAGCACTAGAGAGGATTATAAAACGGGAGGAGACAGGTTCTAGGCTCAGTCTCACTGTGAGGATCTCTGGAGGCAGGATCATCATTTTCAGTCTGGGGTAGAAGAGCCAGCGGTTGGGTGTTTTGCTTTTCTGGTCTTCAGGTTGAACCCCAATATCTGTCTCTACATTTTTATAATCATGCTATAGGGTAGCTCTGAAAGACAAGGGTTCTGGGAAGTAGTTACACCAATATGGTCCTGAGGGCATAGACCCAAGATGGAGTTTAAGCCTTTCTCATGAAGACAGAGGAAGAAGCCAGCATCACAGAAGAAAGGCTTTACTGGGAACACAATCCATCTCCCTCTGAACTGTAAACCATCAACTTCTGTTGGTCAAAGCCCACCCAAAGCATTGTTACAGCGTCTCACACAGACTATGGCCAGCAGCAGCCATAGCCCCAGCCCCCCCCACCCTGTTGCAGTCTTGCCTACACCACAAGGGAGGACTTGTTCCTACGTGCCACTATTCTCTGGCATCTCCTAGGATTCTCACCACTGAGGAAGGAGGGTGAGGTGATGTTGAGGCAGTCTTCAAGCTAAGGTTAGTTTTATCTTGCAAGGGGATATTTGGCAAGTCTGGGACTGCTGTAGGTTGTCATAAACTGACCTATATAATCTTGACTGAAATCCCTCTGATTGCCCTAGAGAGGTGCAGCTCATGTCCAGCAAAGAATGCCAGAGGAGAAATACCGATTTCCTATAACACGAAGCTGTAACATGGTCTCATCCCTTCCTGTCTGTATTAAGTCTCTAAGTACAAACAGCACCACCAAGACCAGAAAACCCCTGGGAATCAGAACTGAGAGCAATGCCTGGCCCCTGGGAGAAGTTCATTTTAGTAAGGGTAGGATATCGACAGTTAGGTATTTCTTAGTGTTGACAGCTCCCTCAAGCCACTGACAACTGATAAAAACTTGCACAGTTTAAACCCTGAGGTCATCCCAGCTCCAAGCAAGTTGTAGAGACAGAATGCAGGGGATCCTATTAATACCCCAAGAGGCTCTTCCACCATCTTGCCCGTCTCATTGGGGCAGAGAGGATAAGTAGCTTGCTATGGCTTTCATAGCTAGAAGACATTTCCAACTCCACTTTCTTGGAAAAGTCTGGCAGCATGTCTCCAAGACGGCAACCACACTTTAGACAACCATCTCTGATATGGCATTTTTGCCTAAGAAAGAATCTGATGGGCTTTGTTGCTTACTTCTGAGAGGTAACCTCTACATCCTTGAGATTTCACGACAGTCTCTTCACTATGGATCATACCTGACTGTGTGGTGATCAAACACATCAAGATGGGTGCTGCTCACCAGAAAACCCAACTTTGGCATCTAGGGCTTGGGCTTTCAGTCAGGGGAAGTCAAACTCACATGACTTGCAGAGAATATCTGAAGAGACCTGAAGATTATGATTGAGTCCCTATGCCTTCCCAATGTGACTCCAACAGCAACTTCAGCTGCTGAGCTGCACGGAGTTTCTTGATGGTGAGCAAAGTCATGTGACAAATTAATGAAAAGCACTTAACCCACTGTGAAGAGCATCAACAGAAATCGCCGACCAAAGCCCACTCCGGTCGCTGTATTCATAGCTTTATTTGGCTGGCCTTGATCTGCATTCGTTACAACAAAGCTATTAAGCTTAGCAGTTTGGCTGAGTTCCACGAGTCGCTCTAGTGACCAGAACCTGGAGCTTCCTGCAGATGCCTGAATCTGCAACTCGCTGGTCAGAATGCATCTGGGAGGAGCAGCCCAGAGGTAGCTGGCATCTCATGAGAGGCTGGCCTTGATGGGACCTATGCTTGGACACAAGGTGGTAGTGTCAGCTGGCATCTCATGAGAGGCTGGCCTTGATGGGACCTATGCTTGGACACAAGGTGGTAGTGTCAGCTGGCATCTCATGAGAGGCTGGCCTTGATGGGACCTATGGTTGGATACAAGGTGGTAGTATCAAGACTGAGTGGTGTTGTGGTACACCAGTTGGCATCAGAACAGTCACCATTACTTTCCTTTATGCTAGTTTATGAGCCATTCTGACACCCCAATCTGCCTGATACTCAACAAGAATTTAGGGACCGATTTCATCTATAGTGATGAACACGGCTAGTGGGAAAGACACGTTTAAAGTTCCCTGATTTAGGTAATATGGGACAGGTATTCTGAATGCATAAAAAAGATGTTGATTTACTGGATCTCCTCTCCTGACTAAGGCAATCTGTTCCTTAGGTCTCACCTGAAAAAACAGAGTAACTGTACTGACCTCATGGGCTATTCTGGGCTTCTTCATGGCCAGTGCTGTGTGTACTCTGCTTTATCAACACCTGACCAGAGTAGAATGAAGTGATGCACGACGCTATCTCTCTAATTTTGTGTGTGTGGACATGTGCATGCCTGTGTGGGAGTGGGTTGCACGTGTGTGTGTAAACATGAACATGCACTTGCATGCATGTTTATGCGGAGAGCAGAGGTCAAGCTGCCATCTGATTTTTTTTTTTTTGAGACAAGGTTCCACACTGGTGTGGAGTTCACAGAGTAGGTTAGGATGGTTGACCAGTAGGCCCCAGAAACTGGCCTGATTCTGCCTCTGCAGAGCTTGGGATTAAATGTATGCACAACTACACTGAACCCATGATTTCACATTGCTATCTATTAAGAGCTTATGGTGGATGGCTTTTTATAAATGAGTTTATAACGGGAAATCTTTATCCAAGACCATGACTAGTGATGTATAAATATGGCCAGTCCCGGGCTGTGGAACCTGAGAGGCAGGGCCGGCTGGTTCTCAGACACCATCTTTTCTGCAATGAAGAGCAAGAGCATTGTGTCACCTGTCCGTCCCCCACGGAGACATTGGTGAGGAGTGCAGTGAGGCCCTTGGCAGACAGAACCGCTCCTGTAACCGCGTTGGATGGAATCTGACTCCACTGGAGTTCCAAGGAGCAGGTTGTCAGGACGGAGCTCCCGAGAGAATTACGCGGGTAAGAAGATGGAACCTGGAGCAGTTCTGATCTCTCAGAAAGACCTGGGCCTTTCTTTCTGCCTTGGGTGTCTATTCCTTCTCGGCCTGGAGTCCAAAGAGCATCCTATGCCTTGATAGGGGCTGTCTACTGACATTTAGTTCAAAGCCTCTTATAAAGTAAAAAACACACAAACAAAGGTCTAAAGAGCATCAACATTCTTTTCCATTGCTGCCTCCGCCTGCGTCCTTTGCAGCTGGAGCATTCCCAAGACATCGCTAAGACACTGCGCGCATCATGAAAAGACTTCAGCCACTTCCCCAGTGCCAGGGGGCGGGGGGAAAGGGGGGTTGGCCAGCCCTCATGCATGCTTGCACTGTTCCTTAATCAATACAAGAAACTCAAATCAACAGAAATTCAGAGAGGTTAAGGAACATGCTCCGTGCCACAAAATAGTACTGAGGTGGTAGACGCGGTAGCCAGCATCCTCGCTCAGGTCCACCTAACTCCAAAGGTTAACTCCTCCTAGCAACCTAATGCCTAGGCTGTCCAACATACTCCAAAGGTTAACTCCTCCTGGCAACCTAATGCCTAGGCTGTCCAACATACTCCAAAGGAAGACATGAGAGGTACTTGGGGTCAACTCCAGCCTCCTGGGAAAAGTGAAACACATAATACAGTAACTCAGAGGTCTGAACGTCCTGGCCCCAGACGGACCTGGGGTAGAAACGAGCCTCCTCCTCTCTGCCCTAGGACAGCCTTCTCACCAGACATCTCCAGCACATCCTAGCACCCCGGCCCCTCTCACGAGTGTCTCTTCACCGATGGAAGATTAACGGGACGCCAAAGCACCCTGTTGCTCTGCAAGCATAAATTGCAAGGAAAACATTTAGAATATTGATTAAGTGCTTCATGCTCGAAGATTTAAATTTACCTCCTGTATTTCCAGGATTAGCTGACATAATGGGGTCAGTCTGCCGGCACAAATGATTTACAGAACACCCATTGGCATCCTTCCTTCGGAAACTCGACACTTAAAAATCTGCACTCGGTCACAACCTGCAGAGCCCTGGGTATTTAATGGTTCTGGATAATCGCCTCCCTGCTGTGAAGTTTCAAAATCAGTTCTGGAATGGTCCGGCCTTATCCGGAACAAATGAACTTTACTTGGGTCCCCTAAGGTACTGGAGCAGAAGAAGGAGGGGAACCTTCTAAATATAGATCATACTCAATGTTCTCAAGCGAAACATGGAAGAGCTAAATGGACTGCCTTCTCTCCATGCCTCCGAGCCATCTGAGAAACCTACTGATGCCCTCTCAGAGTCCAGCCTGCAGTGCAAATTAGCCTCTGCCTCTGGACCAGAAGGACATGGTCCAGGCTATGCCGGGTCTGCCTCTGGACCAGAAGGACATGGTCCAGGCTATGCCGGGTCTGCCTCTGG
>NC_022015.1:85710685-85714981 GCF_000317375.1 Microtus ochrogaster
AGGCTATGCCGGGTCTGCCTCTGGACCAGAAGGACATGGTCCAGGCTATGCCGGGTCTGCCTCTGGACCAGAAGGACATGGTCCAGGCTATGCCGTGAGACCAGGAAACGCAGTCCTTGATTCAGATGCCGTGATTTCACAGCCTCTCTGTGCACCTTCCTCCCCTTGGGCAGAGGGAGTTGAGTGTCCCTGCTGAGAGCCACTTGGAGCTGATGAGCTCTGACAGCCAGGGACCACTGAGGGTGTACCTATGCCGGGGTGCAGGGGCAGCAGGGGAGCAGACTCTGCACTGCTGACTTGGGCAGGCAACACTCTCACAAGAACTGGCCAGGAGGTCTGACTCTCATCTTCCACACTGCAGACAGCTGTCTGCTGGCCCCTTCTAGAATGCTGCCTCAAGGACGAGGGGAGGGGACCCAAATCTGGGACGAACACCTGATGGCCTTCCTGTCTCAGACTTAGACATGTTACATCTGGCTCACAGAAAGCTAACGTGGTGGCTGGCACTGGTCACTGTAACACACGCAAATGCCTGCAGCTCTCCAGCCATCCAGCTACACCTGGGCTTTGAGATGCTCTGCGGCCCGCTGCATCACTCTCTCAGGCTCAAAGGCCTGTCCGAAGGCTGCAGTGGCTAGCCTCCAGCAGGGGAGCCCAGTGCATCTACCAGCTAAGAGGATTCAAGCAGCCCCAGGAGAAAGTTAAAACAAAACGAACCCGGGTTTTCTAGGAGGAGACTCAGTGAGCAAAGCTCATTCCATGCAAACAGCACGGGCCTGAGTTTGGCCACCAGGAGACACATATGAGCAGCCACATGCTTGCAATCCCAGCCCTGGGGAAGGAGAGACAGGTGAATCTTCATGGAGGTTCACTGTCCATCCGGCCAAACCTAATCTCCAAGTTCCAGGTGTGAGCGCTATTCCTGCCTCAGAATATGATGCATGACTTCCTAAAGAACTCACTGGAGGCTGACCTCTGCCCTCCACATGCACACTCATACATGTACACTTCACCTGCAACAAGCATGCATGCAAAACTATACACAAACTACCCTGATTAAGGTGTGGTAACTCACATCTAAAATCCCAGCACTTGGGGGGCTGGGGTAAACAGATTAACACAAACTTGAGATCATCCTGGAATGCAACGTGAGACCCTTTCCCCACAAAAGAATATTGGGTATGGATTTTAGTAATCGTGGGAAGCTTTCTGCTACAGATACCCAAGGCAATGCTACTATAGTTAGACTTGGATCCTGGAGGTCTCTGGACACCGCATCAAGGAGTCTTCACTGATGTGGAGGGGGGCCCTGGCGCTAAGACAGTGACTCCAAACAGACAAGTTTCCAATATCCACTTACATCCCCAGAGATGTTTACTTTAAATTAGTGACAAGTACACTCTTTTGGTTTAAATACTGAAAGTGTTTCCAGCTGCCAGACCACTCGAGTGCACAGATGATAAAGTGGTTTGTAGAATTATTAAGGTTTCTTTGTTTCTCGTGTGACCACTTCACGCACATCAGAGAGACAGGCTAACAACAGCGCAGCCTGCCTCACGCTTGCTACAAATATGACTGCCAATTAATCCTGCCCTGGGAGCTTAGCAGGTTACCCCAAACCCGGTATTTTACCTCCTCAGGGGGTCAGCACTTGGACATTTTGTTGACATTTTATACTAATCAATCAACTTTTTTTGTTTTTTCTTTTCTTTTTGTTTTTGATTCTTTTTGTAGAGCCTTCCACATCAGCCATAAACCCATGATTTCCAGGCCCAGGCCAGGGCCACCCACTCCCCAGGTGGGTCTAGGCAGACTTTTAAAAGACATATGTTTATTCTTTTCCTTTCCTTATCTCAAATGTTAAGACAGATTCTCCAGCCCCCCAGAGTCTTCTCATGTTATTGTGCATTTAAAAATATTGCAAGAGGCACGTCTCGGAGGAGGTGAACTTTAAGGCTGCCAGCGCCTCTGACTGTCTCCAGATCCGTTACCGATGGATCCCGAGTTGGTTGGAGTCAGTTCTATTCTGAGTCACAACACAGGCGGCAGGGACAAACACCATTCGAAGATATTTCTAGGACCCCCTGGCTAAAGGTAATTCATCTCTAGCCAGGCGGGCACAACGGAAAGGCAGAGGCAGAGAATGCGCCTCCTGGGAGCCTGCACTGAGCAGAGCCCTGAATCAGCCGGAGGGAGACAGACGTTCACTCGTCACTGTCACCAACCGGCGTCTATGGCTTCAAATTATCCTTCAGCTGTTCTCCATGTAGGTCACCCTAAAGAGGTCACGGAGCTACAAACTCACTGGCAAACGCTCAACCGTCCGTACCCTGTGTCCTGACCCTGTAGTCCTGAGTGCAGTGTGAACTTGAGATTTGCCACTTCGTCCCTGCAACGACCTTCAGCGGGAACTAGGGCAGCTTCCCCCTCCGTCTTTCCTGTCCTTTGCTTCTTCTCACTCTCTCCTCCCGGTGCAGAAAGACTGACTTGTCCAAGTGCCACAGAAGAAGACAACAAGATACGCCAGCCTTGGGACGAGCCCGCCTGCTGGGTCAGTCACCATTCCCTCAGTTGTCTGGTTTGTGAGAGGAAGGGATGCCTGCAATGTCTGTCCCACAGGGGTGCTCTGAGGAGGAGGAGGAGGACGTGGGGGGTGTGACACATGTGAAAACACACTACTACCCTCCCGCCACTTCTGTCTCACAACAGCTCCCCTTGGCACACCCCAGACCCCCAATCCACAGCAGGGTCCAGCAGCACCATGCCTCTGGAATAGATGGAGCATGTGACCAGCTGACTAAGGGTCAGTCATCACGATGGTCACTTTTGCACGTCTTTCTGGAGCATCTACTCTGCCCACTGCCTCCATGCCAGCAGCTGGGCCAATGTCACGCTCCTGGGACACAGAGAGGAGGCCTAAAGAAAGAGTTAGCCCACGAGCTAAGGCCACCCTGCTAACACCCTCATCTTACATCTCAGACCCGAAGACAAGTTCGGGGAAAGCCCTGAGCCCTCCTCTCCCAGATGCCAGAGGCTGCTCAACTCCATGGTGTGTATCACATGAAGAGAGGTGTGGCCGCCCTCCATCCCGGCCAATCCAATTCCTTCAGCCCTTTCAGCAGAGAAGTCAACAAGGGCAACCCTGATGAGCATCACACAAAGCAGAGCTCCTGTGCCAACACAGGGAAGGGAAAGGCATGGTTTCTGGGGAATGATGTCATGTGTGCCTCGGCGTTGCCAGGACAACTGTGCAGTGGTACAGACTCTTCCTGGCAGGGAGGGTTGGCTGGCTCTGTCTGTGTTGGAGGTGAGATATGGACCACAAGAACACCACAAGTCAGGAGCTGAGATAGTGACAGGGAAAGGAACTGCAGACACAGAGAACACACTTTATGGCTAACAGAGTCTTCTCCACTCCTGGAAGGACACTGGAGTGTCATGGTTTCCAGTCTGAGATGTCACCTAGTTACCCTATCTGACCTTCTGAAACTGGGCAAGCTGCATACAGCCTGTTAGACTGTGCTGAGAGAGGAGTGAATTTCTGTTTTAGTTTTTGAATGTTGGGGTCTATGTAGTTTTTCAGTCACAGGAAACTTAATAACAGCCTTTGGGTGGCACCTGAGTCACCCTTTGTGGATCTAAATGTATACAGAATGGTGCAGACTCTGCTCAAGCACAGCCCCCTTTGCTACTCAGAAAGCATCCCTGGCCCACCGTCCTCAGCTCGTGACGACAAGGTCTCATCCTCCATCTGTGTTGTGTTTACTGACACCGGCATCTTGATGGAGGAAGGTCATTGGTTAAATAATAAAGAAACTGCTTGGCCCTGATAGGTTAAAACACAGGTGGGTGGAGTAAACAGAACAGAATGCTGGGAAGAAGAGGAAGTGAGCTCAGACTCGATAGCTCTCCTCTCTGGGGCAGCCGCGATGAAGTTCCGACCCAGGATGGACGTAGGCTAGAATCTTCCCGGTAAGCACACCTTGGGGTGCTACATACATTAATAGAAATGGGCCAGGCAGTGTTTAAATGAATACAGTGTGTGTGTTGTTATTTCAGGGCATGAGCTAGCCAGGCGGCTGGGAGCCGGGTGGTAGGAATGCAGCCCACAGCTCCTACAACAGCATCTGAGGATGGGAAGCACAGAGAGCCAAGGCTGACCGTGTGTGTGTGTGTGTGTGTGTGTGTGTGTGTGTGTGTGTGTGGCAGGAAAGGGAGGAGACAGGGCCAGAGTCCTGAACAGAAACAGGGAAGAACAGGGAAGAGATTGATCTTGTCATTTCTGATGCTAGATCC
>NC_022015.1:85715081-85727306 GCF_000317375.1 Microtus ochrogaster
GGAATGTGGGTACATAGAGGACAGCTGCTTTTTTCTCTCTCTCTCTCTTTTTTTGTTTTTCGAGACAGGGTTTCTTCTCTGTGGCTTTGGAGCCTGTCCTGGAACTAGCTCTGTAGACCAGGCTGGTCTCAAACTCACAGAGATCCACTTGCCTCTGCCTCCCGAGTGCTGGGATTAAAGGCGTGTGCCACCACCGCCTGGCCACATCTCTTCTTCATTTAGACTAAGGGCCCTCCTGCAGGAGCAGTAGATGCCACTGAGCACGCCCTATGTGGCCTCCCAGCTCTGATACTCACTGCAGAGGGGGAACTGAATATGGTAAGGGTCTAGAGAGTGGTTCAGAAATCCAAAGAACGCTGGGATTGCTGTTGAGCTGTGTGATCTGATGTCTCTCTGCTGTCTGGTGTGAATGATTATGTATGGAACTGTGTGCAGGGAGTGAGGACCCGTAAGGTCTATGAGACAGAAACTGAAGCTCAGATGAAGGGCACGAAGAACAAGGCAGTGTCATACAGATTAGAGGGGGAAACCGCTCAACACTTTCTAGAGAGCATGACGCTTGTGGATGAAGAAGGCATTCGTAGGACTGCTCTACAGGGGCTGACCCTTGTCAGGGAGCTGGGGAAGGAGAGGCGCTCTTCGGGAAGAGTGAGGTCCCATCACAATGGCTTGAAAGTAACACACACCAAGTCCTTGGACTGCACCTTTAACTCTGCATGAACTAGGCATGGCGGCACATGTCTATAAGCCTCTTTTATATACACAGCAAGTTCAATGCCTGTAAGGCTCACATGAGACCCTGTAACAAGCAAAACAACAGCAACTAGACTACCCATTAGTTTCCCTGGCATGGCGGAAGGCAGATGCCACTATGTGACTACCTCCTCCCTCAGCATATAGGAACAACCATGGACATATGATGCTCTTGGATTCCCAGCACTGCTTCTGTGGCCTACCAGCTCTGCAGACTTGAATAGAAACATCATATTCCAGAAGCCTGTGTCCTTAGACGCAAGAGCTAGAACATCAAGCCACAGTAACTGCCCTTCTCCATCAACCACCAAGAGATCACCTAAGGAAGCTAAGTGCGTAAGAACCATGCAAACTTCCAAATCACTAATGTCTTGTTGACAGCTGAGTACTCACTTCTATGACAACTCAGTAAATGACAAAACACACACCCTGACTGAAGAGGGGAAACGGCCATGTTTATACTTTCAACTCAGGCACACCTGGGTTGATCTTCCCGAAGTTTCTTGATCATTTTCACTGCACTCTGTGCATATAAAGGCTTTTCATGACATTGTGCAGCTCCTCTTACTCTGGAATAGCATTTAGTTTTGCCTTGTGAATAATTAGCCTCTCCAGGACTTTACGTCTGATTACCTTCAGAGACCGTTCAACATTTCATGTTATGTCTGAATGGTTGTGATGGCGACAAGCCAAGAGCACACTCTCTTTGGTATGTTGTTGCTGTATCACAAACACAGAATCAGCCACAAAGATAGCCAATCCGGCTCTACAACCACCACCCTCCCAAAAACTCCTTGGTGATGCATCTGCCCAGCCTTCTTGTTTTATAGAGCCTTGACCAAAGGCTGACACCGAGGTTGTACTCTGGCTTCCTCATGCACATGACTCCCACGCCATACATAAAACACACGTGTACACATGCATTTTTTTAAAAAAATGATTCAAATCTGAGTGGCACTGCTACCTGCCCTGTGCATCTTTTGTATGATGAGTACACGTTCTCCTGAAAGGCAGCTCTAACGGGAAAGCCAAACCCACTTCTCACCTGAAGATTTGCACAAGGTGGCAGAACGTGTGTGGGGATTTCGTTTTCAGACCCGGCTGGCCCTGGAGGCTTGTTCTTGACCCGGAAGGCAGTGGTAGTGGTGGCAGTGGTGGTCTGTACTGGGAGGGCTGGCTGCCACATGGTCACGTCTGAGCCATTGCCGAAGGCCTGAATTGCATTTTCTATAGTAAACAAAAGGAAAGCCCGTTTCAGAGGCAAGCAGCAAACATAACATACAGGATGCAGATGGCCAAAGAGACACGAGAGAAATTCTGGTTATAGCACTGGGTGTCTCACCCATCCCCCATCCCCCCATCCCCCTATCCCCCATCTGCCCATCCACCCATCCCCCATCCCCCCATGCCCCATCCACCCAACCTCCCATCCACCCATCCCCCATCCCCCCAACCTCCCATCTGCCCATCCTCCCATTCACCCATCCATCTACCCATCCATCTATCCTCCAATTCTCCCATCCACCCATCCACCCATCCTCCCATCCACCCAACCTCCCATCTACCTTTCTAGTTCTGAGAACCAATCTTTTGGTGCTCAAAAATCAATCCACTCATTAAACACTGAACCAGACACTTGCTATACTATAAATAAAGCAAGTATTTAATATGGGCCCTTTGAAAGACATTCTCAAACTCAGAAGTAGCACCACAGCTACATATTTTTCCAAGAAAAAAAAATCCCTGCACTGTGTCAGAACTCTGTACTGAATGGAAATTAACTGGTGTCTTCTCTTTCCCCTGAAGCCGAGGCAGTGCGAACACTCACTTGGCAGCAAAATGCAGCTAGTTCCTTCAGAAAAAAAATCTACCTCAAACCTCATCAATATCTAGTGAAAATTTAAGTGTGATTATTTTTCTCCTTTCCGCTTCTAGTCTTCCAAACAGAATCTGCATAATTAGATAGGCACAGCCCCGTCTAAATGAAAAGTTTAAAATGTGAAACTTTCAAAGCTTATTATAATTTCATGGGATTAGATTGTTTTTTCGGCAAGAGTAAATTGGTTGTGTGTTGCTCCCTTCCCAAAATGAATAAAAAACAGTTTTTAATAAGGTCTTCGGGGATTTGCTCTGGATTTAGGAATTTTTTATTTCATATTCATTGTATAAGAAATCAAACTCCTTCATTTGGGATCTGAAAGTGCAAATTGCTAATACATGACGCTTACTTGGCACTTTTTGATACAGAAGACAAAAGAACTAAGCCTAATCTTCCCCCTTAGAAGTGACATTTTATCTCAGAATTGCTATCCATCAAGTTTAGCAAAGTTGAAAGCTAGTTTTCTACGGCTCTACATTTGGGGTCTTTGTAAGAGACAGCTTCCAATCATACAAATGCAGCTTGTGGTTCCAGCTAGGTCCTGTGGTTTAAGCGCTACACAAGACGTGGAGAAGGGCAAACCTGTAGACCAGGTTCTTTCAGCAACCTCAGGACACGAACAACGCAACACTCTGCTTTTCCTTGTTAGACACAGGAGAGATAGTTGCCGTTCGTGAGACTGCCCTTGCTGTCCCAGGAGCGTCAGCCTCATCCCGCCGAGCTCAGCTGTTCTCACACTCATTCTCTGACATGTTACTGATCTAACCCTGAACTCCAGGGATGGCTCCGTGTACTAAGCCTGAGGTCTTGAATAGCAGTGACAGCAACCGTACCCATAAGCAGAACTTCAGTCCAGGAATGAAAAAGGCAAAAGACATCCGTGGGTGACAGTACGTGCTAAGAGACAACGAAGAAAGGAGGGGCATAAGGAATGGAGCCGGTGTCTAGATTAAGTGGCCCGGGAGGCCCCTGGGAGGAGGATGCTTTCTCGCCTCCCCCTTCACCTTCCTCTTTTCTCATCCCTACAAATCCATCTACCATGAACTGGCTGGAAAATGACCACTTCCCATTCCCAAACCATGACCAAACAATTGATTTCAGTTGCGTTCACGGTAGGGCAATGTGAGAGAAGCCTGGCTTCACTGGACGGATATGGAGTGGGGTTTCTACATGAGTCACATCCAAAAAAACAAAACTGTACCAGCTTCTAGGTCAGGGCCCTTTGTAAGACACTGCGTTTGCAGCCGTGTCCCTTCCAAACCAGGCTAAATAGAACGATTATAAAAGCCGTTGGCTGCCTTTGGCAATCATTTGTATTTAAGTCATTCATAAGACTGTTTTCCCCTTTCCTGAAATGTTGCCAAGGACGGACAACTTTAATTTCTCTCCGAAGAACAAATTTTCCATTGCTTTATTTTTGCTTAAACTTGTATTCAACCAGGAGAGTACAAAAAGTGAAATAAACAAAAAGAAAAAACCAACCAATGCATCAAACAAAGCCCAAACAAGAGGTCCTCCTGTAACATGCTGGTACACCCAAGGTCTCTGCAAATGCCTCCACATTTATGCCACGTTTTGTGGGGCTGAACGCTAAGAACTCAAAACATCATTTTATTTTTAGGAGAACCGAAGTAAGGCACTGAAGTTGCATTGTTTGAAGCATCTATCAAGAAGGTGGGTTTTCCTTTTCAACGGAGGAAATTTTAGTGAAATGCCCATGAGATATTTTCCAAAGAGTTGGTAAGTTACCAGATAATTCTTCAAAAGATAGTAAGTAAGCATATAGCATCATGCAGAATTTATCACTTGAGGACAGAGTTCTTAAGGGGCACGGCTGAACGTTGATGCCTGTCACTCAAGAAGCTGGACCTGGCCCTTGATGCTCAGGACCATGCTTCTACAGTAGGTCCTCCAAATACCATTCATGAACATGGTCTTTGGAAGTCGGGGGCTGCATGGAGATTGGACCTTTAGATCGTAACTCTACCATTCCAGGTCTGGGAGTACGAATCTTTAACTCAGCGCTGTCACGTGGATATGATACCTGTATCGCCTAGGGTTCCTGTGCAGCTCATGTAGAACTGCATGAATTCTATACTCCCACAATATGAGCTGTGTCTCAGCTGGAGAGCCGTGCAGAACCCGGTCGTCCTACGTGAAGACGTATGCGAGGGAGACCTGGGGTCCTCCGTTTTAAGTTTCACTGACGGATGCCCAAGGTTTCCATCTGTACATCTCTATCCCTTTGTCAAACATGATTCTAAATTGCCTAAAGAGTGTTTGTTCCCAAAGAGGAGCACCCTGCTCACAAGGGCTCAGCTCAGCTCCCAGGAGCACCCACATCCTGATTGTCTCGGCTGTGCTGCCGGACTCTCCCATCAAGATAGATCCATGGCTTTCACTCGGAGCCAGTCCTCACGATGCAAGAGGCTGCCGGTGTCAACATTCTAATTTCCCCGCAGAGTCCTTGGAGGCCTGTTCTATCCACTTTGCCTGAGCTTTGCACATTGCACATTCCTACCAGGTTTTCAGAACCTGGAAATGGACTCAACACCGGCTGCCAAGATCAGAACTTGATCTGTGGGTAGAAATATTCTTTCCCACACAATACACTCTCAAACATTTGAATCTCTCATCCTCGCTGGCCTTTGGGAGCACGGTCTTGGCAGCACCCAGCTCATCACTTGTGTGGCTCCCTGCTGTGTCACTGAGTGTGCCAAAAGAAGCAAGAATCACCACCCGCCATCAGGGAAGGGGAAGGAGAGGGAGAGGGTGAGGAACATTAAGGGGAGCATTTGAGCTCAAGGAGAAAACATGGATTCGCTGGCGTGCATTTTGTTGTTTTAAATACTCACTGAGACACGTATTGTCCTTAAAAAAATTCAGGAACTTCAAGCACTCTTCCAGGTCATTGCCGCTGTTGCTGCAGTCACACCAGGGGGCCACACTGAGGCTGCTGGAGTCTATGTAGTTGGGGGTCATGACTGTGCCTGAAAGAGAAGAACACAAGGCGTGTTTTCCTCCTGTGTTGATGTGGACTTTTCTGTGGCCCAGAAGAAAAACACAAGGTGTGTTGTCCTCCTATGTTGACGTGGACTTTTCCCTGGCCCAGGAAGAAAAACACAAGGCATGTTGTCCTCCTGTGTTGCTGTAGACTTTTCCGTGGCCCAGGAAGAAAAACACAAGGCGTGTTGTCCTCCTGTGTTGACGTGGATTTCCGTGGCCCAGGAAGAAAAACACAAGGCATGTTGTCCTCCTGTGTTGACACGGACTTTTCCGTGGCCCAGGAAGAAACAAATGTCCGTCTGACGGTGGAAATGCCATGGCTAATTAAAAATGCCGTGTTTGCCGGGTGGGGAAGTATGTTAAGCAGAGCATTTTCTTGGCAATTTATCTTGAGCACATAAAATAATTTATACATTTACTTTAAAAATTAAAAGCAAACTCCTTGGGCTGTATTTAGGGTATTTTCTTCCTGCACAAATGGTATAGATGTCATGGAGAAGGCGAGAATTAACTTAGAATGTATGAGCTTCAAAATCCCTTGCATTTTCTTGAAAATGTCATTAATCTTCATAAATAGTACTGGGTGCACATAAGAATTCTTTTAAGGCTTTTAATCCAGTTTCCTCGGAGGCGAATGATTTCTTTAGGGTAACACAGGGAAGAGTGGATGCCTCCAATAAGATCCCCACATCCTGATTGCCTACAGATGTACTGAAAGAGGCTTCCTCTCCCAGATTCTCAACTGATGTTGATAAACTCATCCAAGGTGGGAAAGCAGCAGAAATGGGGCTGGGGATGAAGTTCAGTCGGTAGTGTGCCTGTCGAGTCTGCCCAAAGGTGGACTCGTGCAGGTGGCGTACGCCATCGTCCCAGAACTTGGCAGACGGAGGCAAGAGGACCAGGAGTTCAATGTCATCCTTGGCTACGTTGAGACCCTATCAAAAGAACAAGAAAGAACAGGAGGAGGGAGGGAGGGAGGGAGGGAGGGAGGAAGGAAGGAAGGAAGGAAGGGAGGGAGAAAACCAGTGGCGCTTGCCCAGCCCGAGACTCCTGAAGTATCATCTGTGGGCCACAACGGTTCCCACAGAGATGCTGTGTGGGCTTTCCTGCTTATGACTTGTGGTTTCTCTGGTGAGTTCTCCGCTGGTAGAAATACACAATGCATTTATATTTAACACAACCCAAATGTCTTCTCCTGGGTGGCTCACACCAGGCAATGCCCACGGATGCCAAGAACTTTCTGTTTTTAGTTGCTTTATGGAAGGAAGAAAAAAATGGGTCAGCGATCCAGAGAATGAGCCTGGCTATAAAGAGAATGGCTCGAGAAGCTCTTCCAGGGTCAAGGACACGTTGTCATTGCCCCACTGCTATTACTTCTTTGAACTTGGACCTCATTATTAACACGAGACTTTAATCTGCATCGTCCAGGGAGGTCTAACTCACCGGGCACCGGTGACAGAATGAGGGGTCAAACCCCCTGCCCCTCGGATGCTGGCTAGAGTGGATCCTGACATGCGCAAAAGGCACACACAGCTCTGTGCAGAAGTCAGGCGCCACTGACTCAGGGAACCATGGAGAAGAGACCCAGAACCAGAAGAGAAAGATTTCTTGGCCTGCACAAACACAGTCCACCCACCTTTTGTTCCATCCATTTCATCATCCTCAGGCATGGAAGGCTTTGCCAAGCCTAGGAGTAAGCTCACAGAAATGCTGGCAGGGCCTCTCCTTGGCCACTCCCAGGGGAGTTCATGAGTGCGAACTCCTGGAAGGACACAGGCTGAAGTGCTAACACTGATTACATCTGCAGAGACTTAACGTTGTCCTCTGGGGGCATCCCCGGTGTTATTTTTCCTTTTTAAGCAGTGAGTATGCCTTAATTGCTTTTGTTACTTCTGCAATTCCATCTTTTCATGCGTAATCCCAAGTAGAGACTAAGACCTTCATCAAAGAGGGCATGAATAAGTTTCTGCAGTTCCAATTTAAGGAGGGCGTGCACGGTCGTTGGCTAGAGCCACAGGAATGGTGCATACCTGGAGCAGCGGGGAGGCATTATCAGAGGTATTACATGTGGGAGCACAGATGTCCCTTCGGAAAGTTGGGAGTGGTTGGGGCATTGAGAACTAGCAACAGCTTTGCATTGAAAGCTCTCTCACGTAAACCAAAGGCTCTCACTGGAGATATTCTCATGGAGGGTAGCCTGTGCTGTCTCTCTTGGCAGAAGGCAGCTCCTGCTGGTGATGCGTGTGATGGGACATGGCCCTGGGGAGGGAGATGCCGCCGAACCAGGGCTGTATGACAGCTGCAGCTACTCTCTCTCCTTCCACAGTCTTTAATGTTCCTTCTCAAATGCCAACTGTGACAGAGCCCTGACAGAGAAGCTTCAGCTGTCCCTGGTACCTGTGGATACCTGCTTTCTTCCTGCCAGCTCTATCTACCTCTGGTGTAAATCTACCTCTCTTGGGATGTCCCCTCATACATTTGTTTAATTTCACGGTTCTCTTGTAACTGAAAGTATGGCCCAACAGTTATGTACAGGAAAAGAAGTTTAGCCTTAAACGACCCCTGTACACGAGGAGTCAAATGACCAGGCAATAATAGCAGGAAACTTCCTAATGTTGGAATTCATTTCCAAAGGGCCTGTTGAAATAAGAGCGGCGGGGTCTGTGTCCCAGGCACCCTGCCGCCCACCTTGTTAGCTTAGCTTATGCCCCCGGCACCCGGCCGCCTGTATGGCTAGCTTTATACCCGAAATAATTACACGGAAACTGTATTTTTTTAATCACTGTCTGACCCATTAGTTTTAGCCTCTTATTGGCTAGCTCTTACATATTGATCTAACCCATTTTTATTATTTTGTGTAGTCCACAAGCTGGCTTACCAGGAATGATCTTAACCTGTGTCTGTCTGGCGTGGGAGAACCATGGCGACTCACTGACTCAGCTTCTTTCTCCCAGCATCCTGTTCTGTTTTCTCCGCCTACTTAAGGGCTGGCCTATGAAATGGGCCTAGGCAGTTTCTTTATTAATAAGAAATCATTCCCACATCAAGGGCCTTTCTTGGGAACATCTTCTTTGACTTCCAAGCTCCTGCTCTCCAAAGTTCCCTTATTTAGTTAACTGTGTTTGCCTTTATCTCTTCTTCCAAGGGCCATCGGCTCCCCTGCTTTTGTTCTGCGTGGCCAGTTCCCCGGTGGAGACGCTTCACTTCCTTTAGAATCTGGAGCCTCCCTACTCCATTAACTATCCCCGTGCTCCCTTCTCCTGCATCCATTCCTCCCTCCCTCCTCCTTTCTCCTTTCTCCAGGCTATCTAAACTCTAATACAGAGGCTCCTTGGAAGTTGTCTCCTGTACAGACATCACAGGCTGCAGCAGAGAGAGCTGTAATCCAGATTCTCCCGTCCCCCGCCCTGCTCCCTCCCAGATCTTACCAATCAGTCCAGAGTAGGCCAGGAGGCAGTCTGCATAGTTCTCCTTCAGACAGCTGCTGGCAGACCTTGACTCGGGCTGGCAGTTGGTAAAAAAGTCCGCAAGGCGCGACCTGCAACAGAAAGGGGTGGTGGCACACTGAAAACACCCCGGGCCTCTGAACTGAGAGGAGGGGTCTGGGGAGATGCTGCTAATATCAGGCTCAGAATGTTGCTGCCTGGAAGATCAACTTCCCAGGCTCCACAGCGCAGGAGCGTTGACTGTGGCTTCTGAGACTTAATTGTGACTTCAAAACCGTTAGTAGAGGATTTGGGATGTTCACAGCACAAAGAAATGATACATTTCTGGGGCAATGAACGCGCCAATTAGTCAAATCATTACACACTGCAGATACACAGGTCTTGAAATGTCACCTCCATAGCCCATAAATATGTATGATATGGTATGTGTCTATGACAAATACAAAATACATATGAAGGGAGAGAGAAGAGCACTATCTGTGGACAGACATAGCAGTAATTCTTTTACAATATGCCTCTTTATGCTCACCTGCTCTCCCTCACCCTGCCCACCCCCAGAGGAGAGAGAAGATGAGCACTAGAATACGGTTGTACCCTTCCTTCTTCAACCTTCCCCCTCCCCCTCCCCAAGCCTTCATCTTCCTGTGTGTCTGCCTGTTTGGACAGAAATCTTCAGGGTCTCTCACTGGAGAAATCGAGAGGCTTTGAAGTTTCCATTCAATATTTATTTCTGACTAGGCTTATTTGCATCTTTAGGAAATACGCTTCTCCACACGCTCACCGGAGATCCACAGTGGGAAAATATTTACTTTATACAGAAACCTGTTCCTGGCATCAAAATTGGATCCTACAGGCCATCTGCTCCCATAATTCCTAGAGCCTTGAAAAATGCATGTTTCCGTCTCTTGAGGTTTTTCTTTCTTTCCTCCAGCCCAGGCACAGTGATGTCCCTAGCCCCATGCAAGTAAAAAGCTGCTTTTTCCGGAAGTGAAGGGTAAGTCAAGAGGTGTGGGTGAGGCTCTGTGTGGGCAGAGCAGGCTTGTGGCTGGCCTTGTCTGCAGGGTCCCTTAGCCAAGGTATGGCTGTTAGCATTCCCAGAACGCTCCAGAGGTAAGCACCATTCATCAAGAATCCCTGAGTGGTGGTGAAGCTGTGGATACACAGAAGTGAAGGGAAGCCATGGACTCATTGGTCTGGGGAGGAAGAGGGCTTGTTTTTGCCATGGGACTGTTATAGGATCTTCAGGGGATAATGCTGGAGAAACCCTGAATAGGAAGAGGCCTCTTCTGAGGCCATTTTGGCAGACAGTAGTCCTGTTTCTATAGGACACAATGGACGTCGAGAGGTAAGCTACCCAACGATGCACCCCTCAGTCAGATTGGCTGCTGACATGCTCAACTGATTCTACTTCCTTGCACAAGAGAAACTGTAACTCTTTTAGCTTGGTGTGCTCCCAGAGAGCCTGAGTTCCCAGCATTGAGCTGGGCAGGGCTATAGGAGTTAAACGTTTGTAAAGGCCCAATTTCTTCTAGCTTTTGGCATGTTGGCGGGTTTGTTTAGTTTTTGAAATAAGGTCTTGCTATGTAGTCAAGACTGTCCTCAAGCTTGTTATCCTCCTGCCTCAGTCTCCCAAGTGCTAGGATTATAGTCATGAGCTAGTTAACTAGATAAGGCCTCCTATGTCCTGGTCAGTAGTCACAGCTCACAGTACACTCCAGGGGCTCTGCGTTCTGGGTGTGGGCTCTTCGCAGGGTTGCAGGCTAAGCAACATGGCTCTGGGCACCACCCCTCCCCCACCAGGTGAGCCACTGAACATGTGAATACCTGGACCGCAAACACAGTCAAGGCCTTGCTGGTACACTCCACCTTGTATTAAACACAAGGAATGGCGTAAGACCCAGCTACCTCTACGGTCTGCCTAAAAGATTTCTTTACTGCAGAAAATTTCTAAAGATACCTTTGGCTTACTCAACTGGATCGGAAGACATTCAGCTTGAATGGAGTGTTAATTTAAGGTGAAAAAAATCCTGGCCATGAAATTAATGCTCTAATGGCCCCAGGTTTCTAACCTGACTCCAGCTCAGACAGTTCTACACAGAACCTGGATGATAGGATACTAGTGACCTGGAGCCTTCCCCTCCCCTGCTGCCGCCGCCCCCACCCACCCGCTCTTGGAAGTGACACTGGGTCTCTGGAGCACACAGTTAACTAATGACACTGTGGTGGAGATTATGGTCCCTCCGTACAGGCTAACACCACCAGACTCGTCTTGCTAACAACCCAAGAATTGGCTCACAATGGGTCCCGGAATGGAGGCTAATTGAATCAGTACATCGCAGAAAGCATACACCTGATAGGGAGAATTAAACAAAATATACAGCTCTGAAAAGAACCCCGATGGCTGCACTTGGAGAGGAATGAAGATCCAGGCTCTAAGACCAATAAGGCTGTAACCTACGACCAGAGACTCGGGATGGAAGAAAGCAGCTGCAAGATTAGCATTGAAGACGCCAGTGTTCAGAGGAATACAGATAATCCCACTTTACCGGGATTATCCAGCAAGCAAAGCATGGGCCAAAACACACACATGAAATACAGTGGGGGAGCGCTATGAAGACCACACGCTCCCTACATAGTAGAAAGACTGGGGCTCTTTTCCGAGCTCATTACCCCCTTCCACCCTTGGGGATGCTCTGAACTTTAAATATATCCCATGTCTAACCCAAAGGACAAGACTTTCCCCCATCTCTTCTCCAGGCAGGGGCCAGGATTTTCAGCTAGCCTATACTATAATTTTCCTCATACACTCGAATAAAACTGAATCAACTGTCCTCAAGGCTCCTTCTGAGTCTGTTTTTAAATTCTTTTATTAATGAGACCAAGAACCCCAAAAGAGAACCTCTGTGTCTCTGGATATAAGAGCAGGGTAGCAAGGCAAAGAGATTCAGAATCCAGGTAAGTACTGGGCACTGAAGGCACCCCCATTTCTAGGGCCCAGGTCAGTACGTGGGCACTGAAAGCACCCCCATTTCTAGGGTCCTTGTATGTACATGGGCACTGTGAAAACACCCCCATTTCTAGGGTCCAGGTACGTACATGGGCACTGTGAAAACACCCCCATTTCTAGGGTCCAGGTACGTA
>NC_022015.1:85727406-85728947 GCF_000317375.1 Microtus ochrogaster
AGGGTCCAGGTACGTACATGGGCACTGTGAAAACACCCCCATTTCTAGGGTCCAGGTACGTACATGGGCACTGTGAAAACACCCCCATTTCTAGGCGTCTATCTGCTCCACACTGACCCCCACACTCATAGTGGAGATTACAGGGCTCCTATGATGCAGGAGAATCACCTGATATAAGAACTCCAAACGCTAGTATGCTGGAGTCAGCTTGCTATGGACAGGTGGGCCATGTTGAGGAGCTGTGGGAACTGCTTGGCATTAGAGTAACAGATTGAAAACACCATAATAAGGGTATTTATACTGTGGTAGTCAGTCAGTGATAGAGAGCAGGTTGTCCTTGAACAATACATGAACACCATGTCGAAGAAACAGTTGGTCCTATGGGAAAGTGGGCTGTATCCCAGCCTTCTGAAAGAAGTCCTCTGGGCCAGATTTCTACTCCTATTTTTCTGGTGCCAAATAAAGCCCTGTGGCACCAGGTAAACTCCAACTTCAGGCTTTTCCGGGACAGACAGGAGTTCGTCCTTCACAACATCTCCCCCAGTCACAGCCCTCGGCTTCGATGGATGAGGATCGCATGTCTTAGTCGAGTCTGTGCTCCAGTGCAGTGACCAGCACTGCTTTGTTGGTGCTTCTGATAGGACGATGACAAAGACCTTGTCAACCTTAACTTCCTGCCCAGAAGCCATAAGCATCATGCAAAGGGATTATGATAATACCTTGGCTAATTCTTTTTTTTGTTTGTTTGTTTTGTTCCATTTTGACAGGGTCTTTTGTAGCCCAGGCTGGCCTCAACAACTAAGAGTGACCTCGAATTCCCAATCCTCCTGCCTCCACCTCCTGAGTGCTGGGAGAACCGGTTTTTCGATCACAGTCAGCAAGCCCTTGAAAACAGTCGAGAAAGGCTGCTAAGAAAACCAAAACCAATCCTAACGTGGATTCCTTAATTTGAGACCCTAGTCTATATGGATGCACAGCTCCCTAGGCCTGGATGTAGGGGGGAGGGCCTTGGACTTCTCACAGGGCAGGGTTCCCTGTCCTCTCTCAAGCAGGGTGGGAGAGGGAGGAGGGGATGTGGGGGAATGGGAGGGGATTGGGAGGAGGGAAGGAAGTGTAAATAATTGAATGGAAAAATAAAAATTAAAGAAAAGAAAACCAAAACCCAAGGTGAGTGATGACTTTAATAGACAGTTTTACAAAAGACCCAGTTTTTCCCTGGCAGATATTTTGTTGTTACAAGTTTTGACTTCATTTATTTATTTCTAATGTTTCAATTAGCACACAAAGGAACAGGTTTCCCTGTGACCATTTCATAACACTTAGTTTGGGTTAATTTCTTTCACAGACCATGCCTTTCTCCTGCCTCCTTACCCTACCTCCCAGCTCACCCAAATCCTAATTTTATACTTAAATCTTAGTCTTAGAGTAAAAGAGGGAACAGCAGAACCTGGATTTGAAAACTCGGGTTTTCAAACCAGCAGGATACAGGCTATAGGATGGTGAGGATACGGATGCAGGATACAGGCTATAGGATGGTGAGG
>NC_022015.1:85729388-85759550 GCF_000317375.1 Microtus ochrogaster
CTATGGATGCAGGATACAGGCTATAGGATGGTGAGGCTATGGATGCAGGATACAGGCTATAGGATGGTGAGGCTATGGATGCAGGACACAGGCTATAAGATGGTGAGGCTATGGATGCGGGTGAGACTAGAAGGGGAAAGAATTGATGAACTCAGCTTGTATTTCGTCCCAAAGGCACGGGACTTTAAACTGAGAGGATAACATGGCCAACGTGTGTGTGGTGAAGTCTCTTCCTTAGACCTCTCCAACAATCAGCAAAGACGGACTTAGGACCTACGTGTACCCACTCTGCTTGGGCAGTGACAGGGCACATAGAGAAGAGGATAACATGTCCAAATGGTGGAAGCCACGCTGCAGAAGGAGCTGGCAGGCTACAGAAGGGACCAGAGGGTGGACAGTTCAGCAGAAGATGGTGGGAAAGACAGAGTGTGGGTTTGCAGCTATGGCTCTTCCGAGCACATGGCGTCTTGACAAGTCAGGTTTTGGTAGGTGGTTTGATCACCAGCTCTTGCATCAGCCCAGCAAGCATCGACTACCTAATCACCTACTGTAGGCACAGCTTCGGCAGCCCTTGAACACCCTTCATGCAAACACCTCCACCTGCTGACCCTGAGTGATGAAGCCATGCTCTAATCGGCTTCAGCAGCTTCCCTGCCTGAACTGCTGCGGTCTAAACAAGGAAGCGTAAATGTCCAGCATGGGATTAACAAAGAAACTCCACCGCTGGATTTCTTATGGAGACATGAAATCTCCATGACTACGGCAGTGATGAGCTCTGATTGTTTTTATCTTTTTATCTGAGAAAATGAAAAGAAAATGAATAGGCAGTAATGTAGAAATGCATCGCCCTCAGACACAGAAAATGCCCGCCTCCCAGCCCCCCACCCCCCACACTTAAAGAAGAAAGGGCTGGCAAATAGCACGAGGCCCTCATGAGATCTGAAAGACAGGGGCTGATGTAGAAAATAGCGTATTAAAAGGAGCACACTGCTAAATGCAGGTAGAAAAATGATTACAATGATAAAGTCTTAAAGCATCTTAAGCAGCAGATGGTCTCCGGACAGTGGGAAGGGGAAACCGTTTACCTACTTTGTAACTTTTAGGAACATCGTGTTATAAAGAATAGGCAAACATGTACCAGCAAGGTCGGTGTAACTCCTAGACCACTGTGAACCCTGAACCGCTTTCTGGGACACACCGCATGGATGAGAGACACCTGGTTGGTGGTGCTGAGCCCGGGATAAAGCACTGTGACCCCAAATGGCCTCCGCCTGACACTAGCCACAGCCGCTGAGTATGTCGCTTAAAGTCTTAGCTCCGCGGTTTCCTTCTGGAGATCTCAGAAATGCAGCCTGCGAGACATAAGGCTGCCCTGCTCAAATAAATGACAATACAACACTACATTTTGTGTTTCCAGCGTTACTGCTACCCACAACCCGTTCTGCCGTCAGCCATGCTTCTAGTGTCAGGACGCCCGGTTTCCTCTGAGGGCGTGGAATGGGACCTTCTCTAAAGATCCCTCATCTAACTCACAAGGCCACAGAGGCCGGGCACCACCTCAGGGTTCCAGGGCAGGTTTCCACAGGTGGCATACTTAGCAAAAGGAATCGTTACATGTCACTAACAGCTCTGCGGTGATGGGGGAGGACAGACACTGGTTTTCCTTTCCCTAGGGCCTTGACATCATCCAGAACAGACTCGTTCTTGGGACTTCATCCTCATGTTCATCTGCCTTTAGAGACAGCAGTGGGCACCAACGTATCTTACATATTGTGAGGGATTATATGGGGGCAGGGCATGCACGTGAGGGCCTACATAAGAGAGGGTGACCCTATCTGTGAATTCTTCTCTCCTTTGGCTCTTCAGAGTTCACCAGAATCCATACAGCCCCAATGAAAATCGTGAATTTGGTAGAATGCCAGCCTAGCACACTTGGAGTCCTGGCTTTGATCATTAGTAGAAAACCAGCTGTAGTGGTACATGGCCCAAATCCCAGCACTTGGGAGGTAGAGGCAGGGAGATCAGGAGTTCAGCTTCATAATGAGTTTGAGGCCAGCCTGAACTACATGACAACCTGGGCAGAGTGGGGAGGGAAAGATGAGAAATTTTCTGGAAACCCCCTTTAAACATCAGGACTTTCGTTCCCATCACTTGGTTGACGGAGCTTTCTCAGCGAGAGTGCTGGTAGAAGGCTGGCTGTTCTCGGAACATCTCTCTACTCCAGACTCCTCAGCTGGTGACTGAACTCACTTCCCTGTCCCAGCTTCTTTCTTTACTTTGGAAGTTGGGGCCAATGCCAGGTGAGCTACCTTACAAGGTTGGCGATTACACAGAGTTCTTCATGTGTTTAGTAAATGACCTTAGCTCTTGTGCCCCAGCAGCCTATTGCAGTGCACATCTGGACATCTGTGTTCCAGTGGCCTGCTGCAGTGCACAGCTGGACATCTGTGCTCCAGCTGCCTACTGCAGTGCACAGCTGGACATCTGAGATCCAGCAGCTTACTGCAGTGCACATCTGGACAGGCTCTTTCAGGGAATCCGAGCCTGTATTAAATACATTCTGTAGAAGGTGTTATTTTCTGTCATTGTACCTCCTCTTCACTGGCTTCTTGGAGCGAAGGCTGGAGGCAGGCTGTGGAACTCAGCTTTAGGGGTAAGCCTAAATCTACCTGCTGCCTCATAGTGAGTCTGACAGTTGAGCATGTAGCATAGCCTCTCTGGAGCAAAGGTCTAGGGTCAGATACACACACCCCTGCTGCAACTGCTAAAGCTCCATGCATCTTGGGTTCATCATCCTCTACCTTAAGTTGTCACTCACAGTGAGATTATTAAAGCTGGAACTGGCTGGCTCACTGGAGGTAACTCAGCCCAAGTGACCATGTGCTCACTACTATATCCAACAGTCTCTGTGACATCCCTGTGCTTTGGTCCCTGAACCAGGGAGGCCTCTGTGCCTAAGTAGTTCTCAGCCCCGTTTCCTCGATTCCCTGATCAGCTCTACTCTGGTTAACATCGACCAGGACTATGGAGATGGCCCAATCATTTCTATCCCCTTATTTTCCTGGCTTTGACCCAAGGGCAAGGGTTCAGTACATGGCTTCCCTCACCATACTCCATGCCTACCCTACAGTGCTTTCTACGGAGCTTAGCCTAAGGAAGGATCTGGGCATCACATGGGCATCTTGCAGCTTCCCCCATGTCTTCTGCAATCAGAAGCTTTCCAGGTTCAGACAAGACAAGCTGCAGGACTGCATCCTTATCCTTCTAGCTCACATCACACCGCAGTGGCCCCAAGGGTAGTCCAGTTGGCATCCAATCAGTTCTGGCACTCCTCCCGAGGCCACTTTGCATGCGCACTGACAGCCATCAGTCAGCACACACCAGGGAGCTGACACGGCCGGACAGCGGCTCTCACACTGGCAACTATACAAAGTGAGATGTGGGTATTGGCAGATAATCCAGTCCCAACCAGCCTCCGAGCTGATGTCCCAGAGTTGCCCTTCAGCTGGGCTTCCTCCCTAACTACCCACAGCTGATTCCTCACAATGCAGAAACTAACCGCAGACAACAGGAGGAGCACCGAAAGATCACAGACAGCCCTGCGCTGCATCTCCAAGTCAAACAGAGTTGTTTGTATTTCCCATGACACATTATCTATTAGCGCAGAAAATCTAGCTTCGCCGTGCTTGCTTTTAAGGGAAGAAATTGAAGGAGCCAAGAAATTGGAGGCTTTCTGGCTGATGAAACAATCATAACGCTCTCAGCCACCCAACAGTGGTCTGCCAGGAAAACCACAGGTGACAAATACGCTAAATCCCTTTAGAGTAACTCTTAGCTCATAAGCCCTTGATATTTCTGCAGGGAAAATTAATAAATCAGTTTTGTGACAATTTGGCCACAGGGAGAAGTATAAATCTAGATGTTCAACCAATCTTTCACCAGGAGAGCTACACAGTAAGGCTCCAGACCAACATGGTGTGAATTGACATTATGTAGAATTCAGAGGCCCTGTGTCTTCAGGGGAGAATTTCAGAAGGACTTCATATTCATCCTGGAACTGAACTCTCTCATGAGCAGCAGCTCGGGGACTCTGGACAGCAAAGGTCACCCACTGTGGCTTCATTTAGTTATTCAGGCTCACTCTTGCCTCAGAACCAAGTCTGAGATGCGTTCTGGTGTAGCTACCCTACAACCGAGTCAAGGGACGAACTGGCGAGGGGGCTGAGGGCCACAGACAGGGAAGGGTACAGAACGTGCATATCCCTGCTGAAGGGGGAGAAACTACAGATCCGGAGTTGAGCTTTCTAACATCCCTGGGGAGCAAAGTCAGTGACGAACACAATCCATGACGGTTATGTGTGTGAGGAAACCATACGCCTGTGGGCTTTTTATTCCTAAAGTTGTCTCCCTTACTCTTCCCATTGCCTGATGGGAAGGCAATCGTAATAGCCCTTAGGAGTGCAAGCGAGAGGCAGGTTAGTAATCCCAGGACTGGGGAGGTGGAGACAGGAAGGAATACGGCTGGGTGGAGAGAGGAATGTAAGACAGGAAGAGGCAGGAGCTCAGAGTGTTTAGTCTGAGGACTTGTAGAGACAGGATACCCCATCAGGTCTGAGGATTCGGTAGAGGTAAAAACTAGTGGTTGGCTGCTCTGCTTTTCTGATCTTTCAGCTTTCATCCCTAGTATATGACTCAGGTATTATTATTATTATTATTAAGACCAATTTGCACTACAGTGGTTGGTGCCGGAAATCCCAGAATTCATGAACCCAAGGCAGGAAGATCTCAAATTCAAGGTCAACCTGGGCTACACTGTGAGATCTCATTAAGAAGGGGGCTTGAGGAGAAGAGGGATAACAGAAGAGGAAGAAGATGCTGATAGTGTTTTTGGCATGAGTACCAGACAGACAGACAGACAGACGACAGACAGAACTACGAGCCAAGAAATCAAGAAGTGAGAACAAGACATAAACATGCAAAAAGAACTTAGCCCAGTGAGGACCCCAACCGCAGTCCAATGTGGCCACCCCAACCTCAGCCCAGTGTATACCCCAACCACAGCCCAGTGTGTACCCCAAACATAGCCCAGTGTGTCTGCCCCAACCGCAGTCCAATGTGGCCACCCCAACCTCAGCCCAGTGTATACCCCAACCACAGTCCAGTGTGTACCCCAACCACAGCCCAGTCTGACCACCCCAACCACTGTGCAGTGCAGCCACTGTGAACTGCGGGCTTGCGAGAGGAGAAGTTCATGTTGTTAAAAGCCACCAGGTTTGTGGTAACATATTAAACACCCCTGCATGAACAACATAAACAGCAGGCATTTTGAATATCAAATTTGCTGATGGACTAGAAATTATATTTAAATTCAGTTACTTACTAACCATGACACTTCAGGCAAATACCCCAATTTCTCTGTGATTTACTTTTTCACAGTGAATGACAGCAAATCCATCAGCTCTAACGGGGGAGGAGGGGTTAAGCGCATCTGACAGCTCTCACCTCTTCCCATCTGTTTCTGCTTCCAAGGCAAAGGAGGAAACTCATGAGCACCAGGGTCCATAATTCTGCTCTGGACCAGGCAAGAGATTCTACACTGTCCTTGCAACCTCTCTGAAATGTTAGGGTTTAAATGACCAGCCTGCAACTTGTAGAATTCAATCTGCTAATAACTTGGTATAGAATTCCTCTCCAGGCCGCGGTCCATGTGTTCAGAGTCTTCACTCAGTAAGGTCATGACAGACACTAGGCTCCTTCCCTCCATGGAGCCCAAAGGCCTTTCTCTAGCAAGTCTTCATCATCTTCAAAGACAGCAGAGCATCCTACAAGCCAATGAGCCCACAACCCAGAAATACGCAGGTGGCGCAGTTTTGCATGCAGCTCCCATATACAGTGCACCACCAATCCAAAGACAGGATCACCCAGGCCTGCGCTCCTTAGGGGAGCTAACCACTCTCAGAATGGTGTGACTACTCTCAGAAACTTACCATCATGATGCTCACAGTCAAAAGATCTGTCGGAACGCTGATGAGCTTTGGGAGCACGAAGTAAATTCTAGAAATTATCCCAAATGCTGCTTTCTTCAGCCAAGCCTTTGTTTGGGGGGGGGGGTCCCAGAAGCGGAAAAATTAAAATTATATACTCCCTCAACATTCATAATTTGCAGAGCTCCTCCTTCTTGCTGTGACTCTCAAGCCCTAACTTCCTCTGAGGCATCCAGGCCCCAAGCTCACACTAGAGGAACCGAGGAAGAAGCAGAGAATGTGAAGAGAGATGGATGTTCAAGTGGCTAATGACCTACATGCCTATGAACAAACCGTAAAGAGAAGCATGAAAATAGGTCCCCTACTAATCTTTAATGGGCTTGCAGACTTCCTAAGGAGGATTCTATTCAACAATAAATATGCACTAGGCCATTTTTCTTTTAGGCAAGGTGTTTTAGAGTCAACAGACTTGAGCTTGGCAAATAGATGCTCTCTAATATCTTCCTTCCAAGACAGGGCACAGAGAACATCACCATCGCGCAGGAGGGAGGCACTCATGGGGGTCTGTGTCAAGGGAATGAATCACTCCTGCTCACAGACGATAGCTTCCCCTTCCCGGAAATCCTTAGGTCTCGCTCTTAGAATTCCTTCTCCGTAATGTCTCCTGTAGCATACTCTACCCTGTCTCAGTATCCGCATTTTATATATGGCTCTCCCAGCTGCAGACGAAACATTTCCCTCTCCTCTCCTCACGGACAAAGGAGCTGAGTCCCATGGTTTATACAAGTAGTTCTCTAGAAACAGGTCCCTCAACTTCTTGGCCTCATTTGCTGTGATAGTGACTGGTTCACACAGGGAGCTGGGACGGTCACTGAGCACTCCCACCAAACCTCTTCTCTGTCTCTCTCTGAGTCTTCAGAAGGTGCCTGTTTCAGACTTGAGGCTGCCAACCTCTATCTGAGTCTCCAGAACCTCTGTCTCTGAGTCTCCGGAAGGTACCCATTTCAGATTTGAGGCTGCCAACCTCTCCACCACTTTCAGTTATAAATCTTCACTTTTAGAACAAACCTTACCAATGCCACCAGAGAGTGGGCACCAAGAATTATGACTGGAGCAAAGTCGGTATTTAGCAAATACTTGGATGTGTAAGTAAATAAATCTAAGTTCCAAGCTCTGATTGCTTGTTAATCAACTCATTATGGATGGCTTGGGTCTGTACATTCATCCAAATAACAGGCTCAGATGAGTAGAAACCGTCTCAAGCCTAACTAGCTCTTCTAGACTGTACAGACAGTAACTGCATTCATTTAGGACCGTGTGTGTGTGTGTGTGTGTGTGTGTGTGTGTGTGTGTGTGTGTGTGTTATAACATATCACAACCTTCTTACTCAGATTTGCCTTCATCCACAGTTGGGTATACTGGCTCCAGCAAGGCCCAGATCTGCCCAGTCATGGACCTGGCTAGGGTTAGAACCATATTTGGAGAAGAGACCCACACACTCCTAGAGCAAGCTCACCTCACCAACTTCTTTGTCACTTCAGCTCTTGAACATCTGCCTCCATTTAGTCTGATTTAAATGTCTATCGGTGATCTTATTGAGAGCAATAAAGTACAACGACCCAATTAGGGAGCACGGTCTAATAGACCTTATGGTTGATAAAAATGTAGTATTTGCTAGGACTGTTCAGTAAGGCTCAACTACAACCTGGAGCGCCGCCCTGTGGAGAGTCATCTGGGTCTGCGCCCTATCTCTGAGCAGCCCTACTCCCAGGCATATGGTCATCCCTAGGGGTTATCACAGACGCCAACCAGTATGGCATGCTGGAGCCAGCGTCGCACTCAGGAGTAGAGTTCCCTAGGACACAAAGGTATTGACAGGAGGCACCTAGTTGGGGCTGGCCTTCCCCTGACTATCTCTTTGAGAAGCACATGTGTGGACCCTCCACGGAGTCCACATACCACAGGAAAGTGTGTAAGACCAAATCCCTCCCACCACTGCATTTCAACCACACAAGGCACACACCCACGTGACACCTCCAACGGCAGTGCACAGATCAGAGCCTCTCTTTTCAATACACAACCTGCCGTCCTTCCTCTCAAGATTCTTCCCACTCTGACCACTCAGGAACACTGTGGCAGGTACCACACATCCTTCACAGGAGGGGCCAGCATGTTTAAGACCCACAGGAGTACAGATTTGGCAAAGAGACAAGCTACTTGCTGGGTTCTGGAAGTGCCTGAGGCCATTGCCCTCTGACCTCCTGGGAAGAACTTTTGGCCTGTCTCCCACATGAGGCAGGGAAGTTCTCTCCTGCATGTCTTGATATCAGAAACCCAGTCAGACGACATTTGGTGGCACCTCCTGGACACTCAGATACACGCCTTCCTGTAGTCTAGATGGCATTCTCCATCCAGCCCACCCCATGCTCCCTCCTGACAGCCACAGACATGTCCATGAGGAAATAACGAATCAAGTAAAACACATCAGCTCTGAGTCGCTCAGGGCACCGACCGCTCTGAAGGTCGTTTTTGGAAGGAGCGCTTCTCTCTGAGTAACTGCACTCAAGACCTCTGTTTGGAGACACGTCATCAACTGTAACTCAAGACAACTTGATTTCTGTTTCAGGCCACGGTTAGCCTATGGACAACTGGTTGTCTCCTCCTTCATGCACAAAATGATCCGGATGTGACAGGCAGTGGGGCTACCTGAAAGGGTCTAAGCAGGCTCGTGACGACCACACTGTTGGGGTCTGAAATTAAGAATTTCCCCCAAAGGCTCATGTGTTGAAACCTCTGTCCCTAGTTGGCGAGACTATGTTCGGCTCTGGTAACTTTAGGAGATATGGCGTAGATGAAGGAATTAGGTCACTGGAGCTGTATCTTTATGAGCTGCATCTTGTCCCAAGTCCCTCTCTGTCCTGAGCACCATGAATTGACCAGATTCTGCCCCAAGTCCCCATCACCATCATGGTGTCTCCCCACAGCGCCAGACACAGAGCAAGCAATCACCAGCTGGGGGCCAAGATGGTATTTTCTCCCTATAAGCTGGTTCCTCAAATATTCTGGTCACAGGTACACACAGCCAACTAAGACACAAGTGCCTTAGTGTCCGCCACGTCACGCCTGACGTTCTAGCCCTTCTCAGTGAGAGCCCAAGCCTTCTATGCGTAGTTCCTGCAGCTCATCAAGGGTCTCCCATTCACTCTCCATATCCATGACTAACGTCTTGGCCTCAATGTCTTCCCTACGGTTCATGTCCAACTGGTTGGATAGTCCAGACCCCACCTACAGCAATGTACTGTCCCCTTCCCAACCTCCGCCCAAGGCTCAGATCCCAGCAACACTGATCTCCATGTGTTCCTTCTTGATCAATCTTTGGGCCTGAAAGGCGGATCGGACCGTCAGCCTAGAACACCTGACTGGAGTTTCCTAAATCGTCAGCTCTCCAAGCATGAAGTCCAAGCCAACAACAGTAGCAGCACTGGCCTTTCCACTGCTGACTCTCTGGCCCCACGCCAAACCTCCTGCATCAGAACTGACCCTTATAAAACATTCCAGAACCATCTCTCCAGGTGCTGCAGCACTGATACCTGCCCTTACCTGCCTTCCCATTACTGATGGCACCCCACTCATTTCTTGCCCTTGAGCCTCATGAAACATCTGACTCTCTAGTCCTCATGACCCACCAGATAGACAGAGCACTCCACACGGCCAGCCTAACAAACCAAAGACAAGTGTGATAGCCACGTGCCTTATTTGTAGCTGAGTGTGAGTCCGTATGAAGTCCCTATGGGGGTTTGACCTCTGGGCCTTGTCCTGTCTCTGCAGAGAGGTTTTCCGGGGTGTTGCCTGCTTCTTTTGGCTGCAGTGTTTTTGAAGGGAAGGCATTTCCTCGACCCAGATCCCGTTCTAAAACGTGTCATGCTGTCAGATGGAGCCAGGCAACTGTAAGAGGAATTCCAGCTGCCGGGTAACCACAGGAAAGCACCATTTCCGATTCTAAGGGTTGAGGGGTTGAGTTAGGTTAACTATCATTGTAGCCATGTGCACACGTGCATGTGTGAGCTCACACACACAGCAGAGTGAGCAGAGGGGAGCTGTCTCTACTAGCCAGCCAGTGCCTTGAGCCTGGGACTTACCTGAGGAACCCCTCAAGCCCCAAACTCAGAAGAAAGCTTAAACAAATGTGTCTGGACACAGATTTTATCATCAGTGCAACTCAGTGCAGTGGTGAAATCTTTAGCTTCCTGGAAAGAAGAAGAGTCACTGATGAAGATACTGTCGGCAGCAGGACACCATGCAGATCCATGTTCTGTAGCCTGCCTGGCTGCCCCAGAGTATAGCATAGCTGATAGCAAAGTCTGGCAATCTTAGTGCTCACCTGACTGCACCAGCAAGGGCTCCAGGGCCTGGTCCCGCAGTCAGGCCCTAGGCATGCCTTGCTGACATGCTGGTCAGGCTCGGGGCAGGTGCCCTACCCACAAGCATGAGTTCAGAGGCTTTGAGAAAGATGGTTTCTATGAACTGAAGTCTCCAGCCCAAGTTCACCCCAGTGTATCCAATATGGTAGCTCCAAGGAAGACTCAGGCACCCTGCTGGTCCATGGAGCCTTATTGGGGGCCAATTATGTGGTTGCTCCTCTAGTCAAATGAAGTTCTGAAGTTCTTATTCTCAGGAAGGCAACCAGGCGTTGGTCAGAGGTGAAAATGCAACAGACTGAACCTAAGAGCTACCCAAAGGTCTTCCCTCCAGAGGTTTTGAAGAAGGTGAAACTCCCCCATGCATTTCCCTTCATATTTTGTTGCTATGTTTGAGAAACCCTTCTAACAAATAGACTCTGTTACTTAAAGCCACGCACGAAGCTTAACTTTTTTTTTTTTAAGTGAAATGCACATGGAGCTTTTCATTAGCGTGTAAACATTCCTTCAGCTTTGATGTAATATGGGAAGTATTAATAGATTTAACCCATATAAACAGAACCCCCTGGGATTCTCTGGGTTTTCTTCAAGAGTATAAAGAAGTCTAGAAACCAAAAAGGCTGAAGATTTGCTCCTTTAATGAGAAATGAAATACATTTCCAAGAGGTACAAGATGCCGAGGTCTCTTAAACATTTTACTTTGAAAAGAATTAAATAAAAAGTGGAAATAAAGTCACCTCCGGCCTCCAATTCCACTCCTACTCAGTGTTTCTGGCAGTCACGTGGGTAGCTCACAAGACAGGCACCCTTGGTATAGCAGCCGGTGGCAGAGATTCAAGATCTCGGGCTCTGCAGCCCACCAGGCCTCCTGAGCTCAAATTCCAGTCACACCATTTGGGTGACATGGAAATGACTTAAGATCTCTCTTCCTCAGCCCTCCCACTCCAGTTTTGCTGGAAAGAGCTCGGCACAATGCCTGGCACACTGTAAATGTCACCCAAATGCTGCTCACCCTTACCCTAACCTCAGCTGCTGCTGACATTCACACATTCCTGCAGTGATGTCCCCAGGCTCCTGAGTCCCGTGTGACAAGCCATGCTGCCTCTACTTGTGGCTTGCTTCCCAAAGGGATGATGGGATGACTCACAGCACGAATCCAGCCAGGGGCGGAATGTGTAGGTGCCGTCCCCCTGAGTCAGTGAGTGCCCTTTGCCTGGTCCCTCATCAAACTGACTCACACACAGTGCTACCTCTGAGAGCCACTATCTGATGTGGGCCCTCTGGGTCACTGAAGCTGTCACATGCCCACAAGGCTGCCAGTCATGCCCCTGCTGCCTACACATCCTCTACAATAGCACGTCCCACCACTGCGGGCCAGCTGTCCTGCGGCCAGCTCCGCTCACATCTTACTGTATGAATGTGCGTGAATAACTGCATGTTCTACAAGAAATGTACCCAAGGTGACATGTACCCCAAGCATCACTAGATAGTGGTCCCCTGCCTCTGTCCTCAAGCGTTTCCGAGCGGTCCAAACACCAAAAGGCAATTACAAAGGTGATTACAAAGCTTGGCAACATCACCTCCGGAAACAGTATTGGCATCTCGGTGAGTTTTTCAGAGGTGTCGATGCACAATGTTAAGCAGTGGGAATCTGCCCCCGACCCAAACCCCACGCACACACCCTACTGTAAAGGTCTCTGTCCCTGGGGGACAGAAATGCTACATCTGGAAATTTTGTAGGCATACTGAAGGAGAAAAGAGCGCTCTGTGCTCTGCGGGAGCCACCAGCTGACACGCTTGCTTCATCTGAACCTTGAGCATCCCTGTGAGGATGGAGTCAGCGGTCCCATCCACAGAAGGGAAACTGGGCCTCTAGCTGCCCATATCACAACCACAGTAGAAGCCCATGTCTGCCTCACTTGCCTGATATCCCAATACTCCAGCAGAGTGTGGGACTTTTCATGTTGATAGTTCTTTTAAATTCTTGTTTTCCTTGGATGTGAAATTTTCTGCATAATTAATCACCTTTGGAAATTACAGAGAAATTTCCTATTCACTGAGTTGGAAATACCCAGAGAAGGGAAAACGGCGGCACGCCTGACAGGACACGCTGGAGGTGTGGAAACATGAGGTGGGGGTGGGGAGCAGGATGCCAAGTCTATGTGTGAAACGGCCACACAGACGAGGCTCAGGAACAGACCCCCGGGGAGGAGAGAGCACACTGGTCCAGAGGAGGTGATGATATTCATACTGACCAGGCTACCCTTGCCTTCCACAGGTATTTATCAAACAGCAGATGCTACATAAACACATGACATGCCCACTCCTGGCTTACAGGATACAGAAAGGACAAGTTCCTGGGATGCAGGTGTATGTCAGCTACCAACTGTGGATGACCAGGAAGCTACAGGCTCAGCTTAGGAGGCAGCGGGCAGGGTCTGGATTAGGGTTGGCCCTTCGGTAGGCTGAGGTCTTACCTCTCTCCATTATTCCCCATTCTTTGCTCAAATGGTAGAGCAGCTTTGAAAAGAGGCTTCGTTGTTGTTGAGCAGAGGAACCCACTGGTGGGCCTCTTTGGAAGAGGAAGAGTTGGCTGTACTGGGGCAGCAGAGGGGATCAAACACCATCTGCCTCAGCTGCCCACAGCTTCAGACAAAGGGGTCTGAAATCCAGGGACCCAGAGACCTCCCTGCTTAGCCCTTCCTTCAGAGCTTCCGGGGAAGCCCCTGAGGTCTCGTCCCCACTATAGCACCCCCAGCTCTGTACTGATAGGATAAGTCGTGTGCTAGCATTTAGCGCAGAATTTTTCTGTAATGAATGAGGTAGAGCCTTGGGGAAGGGGGGAGTTAGGAAGGCAAACCTATTAGCTATGTCCCAGGAGTGGAACAGAGCATTGATTATTTAGAGCTGGTGTCACCGGGTGACAGCAAAGACTTCATCTAGACCATGAGATACGCAACCGAGTCTCCCGGTGAGCGTTGCTTTGGACTAGGTGAGAATCAAGGACTGAACTGGAATGGAGGGCAGGGGGATCACACAGAGTGAGCCCGAGTATCAGGAAGAAACACACACGACCGATAGGTCCAGGACCCAGGCTGTCACACGCACTCTGTTACTGTGCCCAGCGTAAATAGTGCGTTAATAATAATCATTAAAGAAATCAGTGTGGTCTGGGGGTGTTTTCCACCTTTTTGTGGAAACAACTCTTGCAGGGGCAGTGAAGCTGTCACACAGCATCCTTTCTGTAATAAGAGAGAGCTGGGGAGGAAATGGCATGAAGCCAGGACTTAATGAGCATGTGCTACCTGAGAAGCCATTTTCACTTTTCAAACGACACTAAGGGACCCTGATGGACATTATGTCCTATCTCTATAAACACAGTCTTTAAAACCAAGGCAGTCTTAATCCCTGAGCCATAGAGAGAGTCTGGGCTCGGGACCATCATTCTGTCTGTCTGGAACTAAAAGTAGGAAGGCTGAACACTGTGGGAACATTGTATTCTTGTCAGGAAAAAAAAAAGAATCCTTTGTAGCCAGTGACAGTAAGCTTGCTGATCTGTTCTTTGAGGTCCCTTTTCTCTCTTCTGCAGAGAGGGGCTGTGTGTTTCCGGTTGTCCTCTGTGAACCACCCCTAGAGGCTGCTGACAGATCAGAGACTGAAAAAGTTCCATCAGTGAGGTCCCATCAATGTAGCCGTGTTACTTTGACCCCGTCCTCATGTAGCCTAGCGATAGCCCTTATCAACAGCCAGGGGTGGGGTGGGCTTTCGTTCTCAAGCCTCTCCTGCACAGCCCCAGGTGTCTGTACCACTCTGCTCTCCTCCTGACCTACTTCACATGGTGGCTTCTCCAAGCAATCTTCTTCGGTTGGCTGTTCTTATCTCTATCCTCCCAAAGCACTCCATGGCCACCTGACCAGAGGCTACCATGTCCTGATGTAAAATGTGCATGTTGGTCTCCTTCTCTGAAATGTGAGGAGATTCTAGGTTTCTGTTCTCTCACGGTATGTGTAGAACAGGTGGGTGGATGGATGCATGCATATACAGATGGATGAAAACATGGATATGTGGATGCAGTGTGGCTGGACTGATATGCAGTGAGCAGAAAACACGTAGGGAGATGAAAGAATGGATGGACAGACAAATGGATGGGCTGTCCCACGGAGGGAGGGATAAAATGACAGAGGGCTGGACTCTATGCTAAACCCAGTGTCCCTCTGAGCGTCCCTCTTTGATAACTGACATCACTGGCTACCACCCTTTCCTTGTGAAGATTGCCCACCCACCCCAGCTTCGCTCAACTCTCCAACTGCCTATCTAAGGCCTCTTCAGATATCCTCGGGTATTGGCTGGAATCACACTGAGGTGTAGAACCCACCCCATGCGCGCGCGCGCGTGCGCGCACGCGCACACACACACACACACACACACACACACACACACACACACACACACACACACACGTCCACAAGCTCCCTTCTGCTTCACGGTCTCTGTTTCTCAGCCACCAATGATCTGAACGCTGGCTCCACTCTCTGGCTTCCCGGGCATCGCTCACCCACATTTTTCTTAGTTTGTTTTTCCCATTGAACAATGGAAAAAGAAAACTTTGGTGCGAAGACTCCCTCTGGATCCAAAATCAACACTGCAGGCAAATATAATACAAAGAGTCTCCACCTCTCCGCGTCTCCTGGCCAAGAGTGGAGAGAGTGACTGTGGAAGGGTGTGGGCAGACTGGGGGTGGCAGGAAGGTCAAGGCAGAGACAGCAGGGAGCCCCTGGGCTTGGCAAGAGCTTGAACAATGGACAGGGAGAAGAATGCAGATTAAATCCATCCAGGCTTTTCTTAAGCTACTAATGCCAGGAGAAACAAACTGCTTCATCCTGGCCTCTGCAAGGGAGAGTTACAGAGAGAGAAGATGGTGGAGCAGGCCTGTCTGTTCACACACCCCTGGGATGAGACCCAGAAGAGCAAATGCTGTCCTCACCTGACAGGCAGCGGGTACTGTCCTCACCTGAGGGGCAGCGGGTGTTGAAGGAGACCCTTGTCCAGCTTTCAAGGGCGGATAAGTAAGTTAGCGTGCACACTCGTACACGTGGGGGAGAGACGGCTCACCCAGGTGGGTGTGTTAAAAACCAGCCATTTGCACTCTGAACGCATCGCTAAAGACACTCATGTACTCATCTGCGATGAAAGCCGTTCAAATGGACTGGAAAACGTTTTGCTGTACTTTCTCATATTCCCGGACCTTTCTTTCCATGGTTCAAAAGTTTGAATTGTCTAATCGCTGATTTCCATGTATGAATGAGTTAGTGTAAAATAAAATTAAGTACCAAATCAATCTGCCAAATTAATCTAGTTTTAGGCATTAATTATGCTCTCAGTCATTTTCTCTCGAACTCACCACACACACGTCAAGACAGGCTCAGGCCTAGTGACGCGGCACTCAGTTAACACAGGAGCTTCCAGAAGTATAGAGAGTCGTCATCATTAGGACCTGCATTTACTGTGCAGAGAGGGTCTTATTCCAGGTAGATGAAACACGACTCTTGCCTTTTAAAGATGCCCAACCACCGTGGGACTAAATGAGCCACGGGGGCGGAAATTCCCCCCCACCCCGTCCTTCTGTGGTATGTTTCTCCGCGTGTCCCAGCTGACGAATTAACAATGTTCCACTTCCTTTACACGTAAGAGGGTCACCCCGAGTGTGGCAAAAGAGGTATTAATTAGGGCAGGAGCTCAGAGATTACACACACTGTTCTTCTAAAGCTGTACCAAGGGATGGGTGCCTTGGTTCAGTGACCAATTTCCAGGTTTCTAAGATGTAATTATAGGGTTCTGGGTGCCCAGGGGACAGAAGAACCATATACCTGGTAACTAATCAAGATACTACTTTGAAGACTATGAGGACCTACAGCTGGGAAGCTGGGAACTTGGAAGGAATATCTCCAGGAGGTCAGGAGAGGTTCAAAGACAGAGGTTCCGAAGCCCCTTACTCCCTCCTTTAAAACACATCTTTAGATTTATCCTATTTTTATGTGTATGCATGTTTTGCCTGGACATATGTATGAGCACTACACGCTGCCTGGTACCCAGGAGATCTGAAAGGGGGTCATATTCCAGGGATCCATAGTTATGGTGGTTATGAGCCCCACGTGGGTGCTGGGAACTGACTGAACCTACGTCGTCTGAAAGAGCATCAGGTACTCTTAACAGCTGGGTCTTCTGTCTAGTCCCAGATGATTTTCTGAGACAGGGTCTTGCTTTGCAGCTTCCCTGAAACTTGCTATGTAGACCAGGTTGGACTCAAACTCACAGTTATCTGTCTGCGTCTGCCTCCCAGGTGCTGGGATTAAAGCTAAGCCCCACCATATTTGCCAGTAGTCTAGAAGAAGTAGACAACCATGACCCAGTATTACTAAATGCAGAGAAACACTTCATGCCCTCTGGGGCATTCTGCCGAAGAGGAACCTGGGCTGCTGTCCGATGTGGGCAGCTGGTTCTGGCTCAGCCCCCCAGGACCCAGTCCTCTGAGGCACAATACCTTAGTGCATACTCGGAATGCAAGGTTGCAGGGTCTCTGCTGCATGCACGGAGCAATCATTTCAGCCCCAGCATCTAGACAAGGAGAGCATACAGCCGCGGTGAAAGCCACAAGACAGGTGGCCTGCTCAGCAGCCTTGGGCCACCTCTCTGGTTGGCACAGGAAGTACAGTGAGAATGGTGCTACCTCTGTGATTCTTCAGAGCAGACCGCTCAAGAGAAGATTCTCTTGGCAATGAGAGTAGCCAAGTGCCTGAGCGGCTCATTAGAGCTAAGAGCAATCGAAGCAAATCTCTGGGATCCTGAGTCAGAACTCAAGTGCAGAACTTAGCTCTGAACGTTGGAATTTGGGAGGAAGGGAGGGAGCAGGCAGAGTAAAAATTTAAATAATGCATATAACACAATTTGCATCAGGAATGAAGGACAGGACTCCTTTAGGGCACACTAGGTACTGTCAGCCTTCCAGGCAGTGAGGAAAGCAACCAGAAGGAAGCTGGCATGTGAGCTGTGGTGCTCCAGGGGAAGCGCTGTGCTCCAGGGGAGGAGCAAGAGCTTTCAGATTTCATCACAGACATCTAATAACACCTTGGTGCGTGCTCTGCTCCAGAGCAGCTTGGAGGCCCGAACAGTCAAACTCACTCCTTCCCCAACCACCCCAAGAGGAAAGGAGCCTGTCAGCTTCACTAAAGAAGAAAGGAGGGAAAGAAAAACAAAGGCAGAGCAAACCGCCAGTTGCTTTGTATCTGTTCTGAAGGCTCAAGGCAGAGAGAGCCGGTTTTATGCAGAGGCACCCTGGGACCCTCGGGAAGGAAACCTGAAGGCTGCGGTAGGAAAACATTACTTTCAGGGAGGTTTTAATCAGTTTGAGCAGCTCTTTGATAGGCAGGGATGTTAAGCCAGGAATGGCTCTTTGGAGAGTCTGAAGATGGGGTGAGGGGTAGTTAACACGTGGTGTCTCCTCCTGCCACCCCTCCCAGTCAGGATGTTTACACAAGCCCTTCAGTCGGTTTAGAGGGAGGTGGGTGAGTACAGAAGGAAGCCCACAGAACTGCAGACTCTAGCACTACCAGCCGCTGCCTTGGGTAGGCATATAGAGGCCTCCTTCCCCCTTAAACTGGACTGAGAAGAGATGAAATAAATGGACTAAAATTAAAGACAAGAGTAGTAAGATCTGCTGAAAGAAAACACCACTAGCCAACTTGTGGCTCAGATTACATTTACTCCCATTGGCAGGGAGTGGTTAACAGGGAGTGAGCAGTAAGTCCAGGCTCTGGGAAAAAAAAAAAAAAAAAAGTATGGGCAAGATAATCTCACAAGGGGTAACGCCAGAGAGATCACCTTCCCAGGGGAGACTCAAGACAGGGTATAAAACCCATAAGTCACGTGAGTTAAATTCCCCTTGGTGGGGCTCCCTGGTAAGCCCATCTCTGACTCTCAAGACTGGAATTCTACCCAGAGCAGCAGCAACAGCAGTAACAGTACTGCGCTCACAGGGTTTCCACCCCGCTGTGGTGTTGTGGCTTCTGTCGGTGCTGCTCTGGCCCTGGCAGGGTGGGGCACTCAAGTTTGGGCAAGAACCCTCTTAGTCTCCTGCCCATTTCCATTTCGGCCTCACCAGCTGAGCCATGGGAGGGCCTCTCAGTTTCCTGAGCTTGTTTTTCTGCTGGATAATTCTGGATCCCCAGAGAGCAACCAATCCATCATATGATATACAGGTTCCTCCAGCCACTTCCCCAGAGGCCCCCAAGTCTTCGAGTTCCCAGTTCTTCTCCTTAGCTGAACAGGAGTCCAGCGCAATACAACAAATTTAGACCACTCCAAGGATTACGTCTTTAGCACAGCAGGGGTGTGTGTATAGGTGAAATTCAACACTCGTGGTAGGCTTTGGACCCATGTGAGTGTGTCACCTGGAAGTCATGTGTACTGTAAATCTTTAAAAGAGAAGGATTCACCTCCTAGGCCAGCCCTCCACTTCTGCCCTCTACAGCCCTTCTTCCTTCCCCAATAGGACTCAGAGCCTAGGCTCTTTCCTTGACTCCGTAGTGGGTAGGATGGTATCTTAGAGATGAACTGTCAGGCTCTAAGTCAAAGAAGACAGTAGAAGTCCTGTTCACACGAAAGGGAATCCCTTCTGCCCCACGGCAATAGGATGCTTCAGAGTTCCTGAGCCTTCCCATCCTTGCATGTGAGGCCCGGAGTCCATCACCATCCCCCATTCTCCCAGCTGTACTCGCTTTCCAGGTTCCTACCCTGTGCTTAGGACATAATAGTGCATCCAACTCCCCCAAGAGGACCCTGCGGAGCCAGCGGCTGGGAAGTGGAGTGGCTCGTGTCTCCACACATAAACTGCTCCTGGAATGCTACATCCAAGCCCCTCCAGGAAGAGCAGAGCAAGAGCACAGCTTCCAACAAAGCAAACAACAGTACACACCTCTATGGCCACTATTCTCCAAAAACCTTTAACAAAAGGGCTTGGGAGAGATCTCAGACAGGGTGCTTGCCCTGTGAGTAAGAGGACTTGAGTGTGAGTCCCCAGAACCCACGTGACAAAGACACGTCTGCTGGTGTGCACCTGTAATTCCAGAGCTGGGTGGGGTGGGGCAGGGACAGACAGATCCCAGGGCCTCAGTGGCCCACCAGCCTCATGGGTGGGGGCGGGGCAGGGACAGACAGATCCCAGGGTTTCAGTGGCCCACCAGCCCCACTGAATCTGACAGTTCCTGGTAAAGTGAAAAACCTTGTTTCAAGAAACAAAGTGGACATGGTCCTGAGCCACAACGTCTAAGGCTGATCTACAGGATCAGTGCAGACACCCAGATGTGTGTCTGTACAGGCCTGCAAATGCACACCCACACATGGAAAGGGAGAAACGGACAGAGAATAGCTTCAGCACAGGATAGGTTTACATACAAGGGGTTTCCCTTTCCTTTGGTCACTATTAGAGCTCATTTAAAGAAAGAAGGAGTCCCTTCCACCAGAATGAGACTAACAACAGCTAATTAGAACTAACACACAGGCACTCTGTTTTCTTTTGATCGCTAGACTTTGGAAACAGAGAATCTATTATTATAGAACAGTTT
Source organism: Microtus ochrogaster (assembly GCF_000317375.1). NCBI lineage: Eukaryota > Metazoa > Chordata > Mammalia > Rodentia > Cricetidae > Microtus > Microtus ochrogaster. Next base: position 85,749,411 of record NC_022015.1, read on the forward strand.
CATCCATCTGCCCACCCACCAAGTACAAGAGATTTACAGAGGCTTGAGGCCCCTGCACCCAACCCCGAGGACAGGGTGCAGGTGGCACGTATACGATGCTCTGCAGAAGTCTGCAGCTCAGGATCTGATCTGCTCTTTGGAAAGAAACATGGCAAGCTGCAGTGTGCAGAGCTAATTTCTGCTCGCTGGTTCCTACTGGTTTCTAGCACTAAGTTGTGGAAGGACATACATCAAATTGTCAACAGGGGCTGGGGGGGTTGGGGTGAAAAGGAGCTACTAGTGCAACCCTCATCCCACTGCCTCACAACACCCCCAAACCCCACCCCACACCCCATATCCCTTTCCCCCGGTGGAGGACACGGTCTTGGACTCCTTCAAATGTGAAAAATAAACCAATAGATGCAAGTTTTCTACATTCCCCCCCCCCCCACACACACACACAGTGAAGGCTGGACACAGCCAACTTCTACTGTCTGGTCTCTTCCAGGCGCCTGAAGAGCAAGAACCTCTATCCTTGGCTAGCTCTTTTCCAGGCTTGGCAGCCCCCGGGAGCCCAAGTGAGCATCTGCTCCAACCTGACCTCACCCAGGTGCCTCCCTCACCTCAGAGGGCTCCCTGTAAGCAGTGGCCTAGCCCCTTCTGCCTCAAAGCATTCCCGGGTTAAAGATGGGGCTGTCCCCAGGTAAGATGGAGCAGCTGTGAAAGTCTAGCTGCAGCTGCAGAGGGTCAAACTCTCACCATTCCACTCAGACGACCAAGCCTGAGAGCAGCATAGGAGCCTGGGGCCCGGCAGCTGGAGCAGGGGCCATGGCTTCCCCTGAACCGCGTCAATCACCTGCAGGCAGCACACTCACCTGCAGATATAGTTTGTCTTGCAGGCGTCCTGCAGATTCAGGCAGTTGGGCTTGTCCCGTTCTTCGTAGGAGCACACGGGGACGATGGTCTGTCGCCGCCGCTCCGTGCAGGCAATGTCCCTGCAGGAACAGAAGAGCATCCCGTAGCTGTGCTTGGCCGGGACCTTGTCGAAGAACTGCCTGAGGGCCTTGTGGCACTTGCGGCGATTGCAGACTTCGTTGGACATGCTGGTGGTGCATGGCGTGATGTAGGCAGACCTGTACTTCTTGCAGGTGTCGTCCAGGTTGCAGGCCTTGGCAGCGTCCAGGCAATTGTTCCCTTTGGAAATGTGCTCCACTGTAAGGCAGAGAGAGAGGAGTGAGCGCGGGACTGGGTTCCCACGCGTCCCCACGCACACACGCACGCACGTCTGCATTGAAGTCTTGCCAATCCCCTGGGTATGCACAAACTCTGGAATTCAAGGAGTCTCAAACCTGGTGACGTAATGGTCTATGACACAGAGGAGGTGTTAGGGTGCAAAGGCATGGAGCCGACAGTAGTCCCTAGATGTCCCTAGACATCTTTGTGGAGCTATGGATCCACCTTGGGAACTCGGGCACCTGCCCAGCTACTAGTTAAAAAAAAGGCAACTGGAAAAATGTTTCCAGCTCCTGCTTGGTAAACTGAAATCAGGACCAAAGAAAACAGCAACAAATTATATACTTGTTCATGATACAGTATATAAAATGATATGCTGAATGCAAGTATAATTGCCATGCAATCCTCCAGGAATATAATTATGTAATAAATGCGTATAGAACATGCTAATTACTATATGATTACCGAGTAATTGCATGGTTATTTGAGCCCAGAAGACAAAATATTATGCCAGCCTCTCTAAACAGGAAGAAGCAACTCCAGAGAGTTTGCGTCTGAGTTTCAGATCATAGGCCGTTGGATGAGCACCAGAATAAAGCACACAAAATTTTCCAAACCTCAATTACCACTTAGCTCACCACATCCAAAATGTCGGCTCTGTGGACACTGATGTTCCTGATTAGGAAAATTCAGCTCGGATTTTGGATAGAATTTCTCTGGGTTTATACTGAGCAGGCTTTAGAAATATCACAGAGCATATGCTAGCTTCTGCTCGGGCTCTCTGTGCCCAGGCTGCCTGGAAAGCCAGCACTGCCCACTATGGGCTGCTCTTGTGCAGTCTGGATTAGAGTTTTCAGGAGGCAGAGTCCCAGGGCAATTGCACAGGCTGCCTGGGCCAATGGGGAAATTTCAAGTAAACTGACAAGGGGAATCAAGCTTAGAAGTCAAATTTTAGGCTCAGGACCCACGATCCAGTCCCAGGGCCCATGGTCTAGGTTCAGAGCCCCCACAGCTCAGGATCCACGCTCTGGGCCCAGGGCCCACGTTCTAGGCTCAGGACCCACGCTCCAGTCCCAGGGCCCATGTTCTAGGCTCAGGGCCCACGCTCCAGGCTCAGGGCCCACGCTCCAGGCTCAGGGCCCATGTTCTAGGCTCAGGGCCCACGGCCCATGCTCTAGGCTCAGGACCTACGCTCCAGGCTCAGGACCCACATTCTAGGCTTAGGGCCCACGCTCCAGGCTAAGGACCCATGTAGTTTCTTCGTTGTTGTGACTAGCACCCTGACAAAAAGACAACGCAGGGAAAGGGTTCACTTGGCGAACTGTTCCAGAGCAGTCTATCATCGAGAAGCCAAGATGGGGTCTGAAAGAGCTTCTCACCATAACACCCACAGTCGAGAGCAGAGGGAAATGAACACTGACCTGACCACTTGATAGCTTTAAAGTCACCCCTCTTCCACCACCCCTGGTGAATACTGTCACTCCTAGTGGGCTGGATCTTCCTACATCATCAATGCCATTAACAATCCCCAGACGATCCCCAGAAACATGCCCACAGACCAGCCTGATAAATACGGTTACTCAGCTTTAAGACTTTCCTTGGGGAATTCTAGGTTGCAGCAAGCTGACACTCAGAAGTAACTGTCAACACCTATGTAAGGGAGTTTCTCTAGAGGAAGTGAAATGAAGGAACCTTCCAGAATGCACTGAGAAGGTGGCCCACAGCTGCAGGTAAGCAGTTATGCTAATGAATCTCAAGACCGAACAGGGTGGAGCAAACTAGCACCCTACAGATTAGATTCCCAAGCAAGTCCCTACTCAGGCTTGGCCTCTCTCTATTCTCTCCTTCTTTCTTAGCATGCTTGTTCTCTCGATGGACGGAAGGCACTTGGGCAATCACAGGAGGTAAGAGAACTGACAGGAAAGGGTCCAGGTGGGCTGGGCAGGGCTGCAAGGCAGGGAAATAGGAATATAAAACTATGTGGAATATAACTCTGCCCTATAAAGGAAGGAAGCCTTGCAGCCTGCGACAATATAGAGGAAACCTGAGGACGGACGTCCTGGTTCAATGAGTCATTGTCTGAAGGAAACCAAACGTGATTCCACTCATGTAGGGACAGTAAATACGTCAGCTCCAGGAGGCTGAGGGCAGGGGAGGAGGTGGTCGCTACTCAGTGGGAACAAAATTCCAGCCTCAAGTTGAGAGGTGTGCCACAGAAAGACCTGTCTAAAGTTACTGATTCTGTAATTAGACTTAAATTTTTGCTAGGAGCCACTGAGCTGGCTCAGCAGGTGACGGTGTTTGCTGCCCAGCCTGAGGATGGCCTGAGTGTGACCCAGATACTGAAGGGTGACAGCTGAGAGATCAGAGCAGCAGAGCAGCAGCCACTAGTTCTTATCTCTATGAAATCCTCAGACTGAGCGGGGTACCCTGTCTCTACAAGTCCTCAGACTGAAACCCTGAGCTCCTGTCTCTTCAGCCTTATATTCCTCTCTCTGCCCAGCCACATCGATAACTCCTGTCTCCACCTCTGTAAACTGGGATTAAGGGCGTGTGATCCCGTGCTGGGATAAATGGTGTGAAATGTTCCTCTTTTAAACTGATTCAATCTCCAGTAGCCCAGGATGGCCTTGAACTATAGAGATCTGTGTTCCTGGGCCTCCCAAGTGCTGGGAGTAAAAATGTAGCCACACTGCCAGGCCTCTTTGGCTAACTAGTGTGGCTAGTTCCACACTCTGATCTTCAGGCAAGCTTTATTTGTAGCAACACAAACAAAATATGTCTGCACTTGTGTATAATGAAAGGTTATGAAAATTTTTTTACTAAAGTCCACATAAAACAAAATACCTGAAACAAAGGTGGTTTACACATAAGGAAAGGAGCTGGTGACACACGACCCACCAATGCATGTAACCTCAACTGGAGAAAAATGGCAGAGAAGGTGTCGCAACATGCACCAGGTATCACAGGCATGCCACACTAAAATGAACCCATGCTCACATCCGGCACCAGGTTCATCCCAATGGTCAGAATTCACTCAGTTCCAGCAACACAATGTCGCATTAACCTGCTGTTCTTCATTGTCATTCCACCGACCTCACCGTTTGACCTTTCACTGTTTGACTCGTGTTGTTTTTGTAATTCTGCGACAACAAGCAAGGGCTCCTCTTCTGGAGCATGCACGCGTGTCTAGCCTGGCTGGGCAGAGGGCTCCAGAGACCTGTCCGTCTCCTCTGGCACCAGCACAGGGAGCCCACAGTCATACGACCTGGCTTCTATTGTGTGCAGTGGGGCCCTGAACCCAGTTCCTCATACTTCTGCAGCAATGCTTGCAGGCTGGGCCATTTTCGTAATGTTGTAAAGGAAAGAAAAGCAATATTCTAAAGGAAAAGCTTTGTACAGAGGAAACGGTAAAGTGTGTTATGTCTGAACCAATCGTTCGTGGCTAACTTAGTTTAGCAGGGGCTGCGATTGTGCCTTGCCTTCTGCTGATTCCATTTTCTTCCACACATCGCCGTACCAGTGCACCGTCTCCTTACCCTTCGTTTAGAGCCTGTGACAAATTCCAAAGTGTACAACCAGCACATTTGGAGGGGCAAAACTAATTTGTTCCCACCTCGCAGGTCAGACGTGGCTTCCGACACGATTCTGCCCTTACGAACACAAACCGTTTCCTCTACACTTTCCACCTCAATGAGCCCAGAAAAATCCAACACAAGAACCCAACAAATGCGACATACGCAAACAACAGACTCCCGCTCCTCACAAAGGCAGATGTAAAAATCGCCGGCAAATCTGAGCTACTTGTTTAGCAATATGTTAAGAAGATAACGCACCATTTCCCCAAGGATCCAATATAATTTTGATGTTTAAAAATCAATGTGATTCCACAGTAACAGAATTTAAGAAGAAGAAAAAATGAGTTATTTTAGCAGAAAAAAAACCCACATCCAGTGAATTTCAACACTCACTCAATACAAATATTCAGCGAACTAAGAATAGAAAATAATTTCCTCAGTTTGAGAAAGGGCAGCTATGAGACACGGATATGATCAGATCTCATAGTAAGACACTTTCTCCCCTAAGACCAGGAACAAAGGACGCACATCCTTTCTCTGCAGAGTCTGTGCTGTAGTAGAGGGGTCTTAGCCTTTGCAATACAGCAACAGAAATAAATAAAAAGTGGAAGAGAGGAAGACACACACACACATGCACACACACACACACACACACACACACACACACACCTGTTTGCAAATGACTTCAAAACCCCATAGGGATATATGAAACAACTGCTAGAATAATTAAATTTAGCTGTCAAAGATATAAAATTAATATAAAAATCAATTGCACCTTCTTGAGTTCACAAGTTCATTTTTTGTTATTAATTGCCTCTGGAGTCCACTGAGAACTCCTTATAATGCATCAGGCACCCACAGACTGGATGGTGCCTCAGGAGGACTCGGTGGAGGGGGCGTGTCCACATCAGGCACACCACAATGACACTCTAGAAACCAATTGGGAGGGGGAACGTCTTTTCAATAAATGGTGCCAGAAGAATGAAAAGACAAAAATCCCAAATTCTCAACCCACACTTTACACCAGGCATAAAAAAAAAAATCAATACAGGATACATCACAGACTTCAATATAAATGCTAAAATCATATATTAGAAAATAAAATTATCTGGGCAGTCAACAAGCATTATAGGACCATATAAAATAAAGTCAAAGAAAAAATTCTCTAAGTCAGAGTTTACAGAAATTAAAAACTCCTGGTGGTATAAGAACACCGATAAAAAAGTGTGTCTAAAAGACCTTATGGGAAAATAGTCACACATATGTATCATAGAACCACCATCTAAAATCTATAAAGGCCGGGCAATGATAGCACATGCCTTGAATCCCAGCACTCAGGAGGCAGAAGCAGGTAGATCTCTGTGAGTTCAAGGCCAGCCTGGTCTACAGAGTGAGTTCCAGGACAGGCTCCAAAGTTACAGTGAAACCTGTGTCGAAACAAAACAAAACAAAACAATGCTTAAAACTTAACGATAAAGAGAAAGAATCCTCCTTAGAAACAGACCAATTATTTTAACATATGTGTCACTGAAATAAATGTGTAAAGGGCCAATAAAAACATACTAAGTATTCAATATCATTAGTTATGCAAAAATAATCAAAATAAAACTACAGTGAGGTGTTTTCTTGAGCAATCACAATGATTAAAACTAACATCCAGGAGTAGAGGTATTAGCTCTTCTTTGAAGTTCTAGTAGAATTCTGCACTAAAACCATCAGGCCTTAGGCTTTTTTTGATTGGGAGGGTTTTGATAACAACTTCTATTTCTTTGTAGTTTATAGGTCACTGGTCTTGATTTAATTTTGGTATGTTGTACCTATTCAGAAAATTGTCCATTTCTTTTACATTTTCCAATTTTGTGGAGTACAGGTTTTTGTAAGCATGACCTAATGACTGAATTTCTTCAGTGTCTGTTATTAGGTCCCCCTTTTCCTTTCTGATTTTGTTAATTTGGATGTTGTCTTTCTGTTTTAGTTTGGATAAGGATTTGTCTATCTTGTTGATTTTCTCAAAGAACCCACTCTTTGCTTCATTGATTCTTTGTATTGTTTTCTTTGTTTCTATTTTGTTGATTTCAGCCCTCAATTTGATTATTTCCAACTCCAGTAGTACAGGCACTGAGAGCAGCAACAAATAAATATGTCTTCTGTAAAGCAAAGGACACAGACAATAAGACAAAAAAGGCAGCCTACTGAAAGGAAAAAGATCACCAATCCCACATCAGACAGAAGACTGATCTCCATATAAGAGAGATAAAATACATAAAGAACTCAACAAATTAGACATCAAAATATCAAACACCCTGGTGATAGTGGCACACACTAATCCCAGCACTTGGGAGGCAGAGGCAGGCAGATCTCTCTGAGTTCAAGGCCAGCCTGGTCTATAAGGGCTAACTCTAGCACACCCTCAAAGCTACAGAGAAACCCTGTCGCGAAAAAAAAAAAAAAAAGAAAACAAACAAAAAAAATTAAGTAATCCAATTTAAAAATGGGGTACAGATCTAAACAGAATTCTCAACAGAAGAATCTCAAATGGCTGAAAGACACTTAAGGAAATGTTCAACATCCTTAGCCATTAGGGTAATTCAAATCAAAACAACTCTGAGTTACCATCTTACACCTGTCAGAATGGCTAAGATTAGGAAAAACACCAATAAAAAGCTTATTCTGGGGAGGATGTGGATAAGGGGAACACCCCTCCATGGCTGGTGGGAATGCAAACTTGTACAACCACTCTGGAAATCATTATGGCGGTTTCTCAGAAAATTGAGAATCAACCTACCGCAAGACCCAGCAATACTACTCTTGGGCATATACCCAAAGGATGCTCAATCATACTACAGGGACATTTGATCAGCTATGTCCTCAGTAGCATTATTCACAACAGCCAAAACCTGGAAACAACCTAGAGGCCCCTCAACCAAAGAGTGAATAAAGAAAGTGTGGTGCATTTACACAACTGAGTACGACTCAGCAGGGGGGGGGGAGTCTTGAAATCTGCTTGCAAATGGATGGAACTAGAAGAAACCATCCTGAGTGAGGTAACCCAGACCTGGTAAAGGAAACTACTAGCTGTAAAGCAAAAAGGATAAGGAGCCTTTAGCCTACAATCCCAGAGAAGCTAAGTAACAAGAAGAACCCCAAGAGAAACATAGATCCCCTTGGGAAGAGGAAACAGGCTAGATCCCCTGAGAAAATTGGGAGCGTGTGGGTGAGGGGAGAAGGGCAGGCAGAAGGGGAGGAGGGGAGGGGAGACTAGAAGGAACAGGGTGATCCAGATGAGGGGAGGACGGAGATGGAGAGCAAGGAAAGGTATGTTTATTGAGGGAGTCAGTATAGGACTAACAAGAAACCTGACACTAGAGAAAGTCCCAGAAATCCACAAGGATGACCCCAGCTAGGACCCTAAGAAACAGCAGAGATGATGCCTGAACTGGCCTTGCCCTGTAGTCAGATTGGTTACTAACTTAAATATCATCATAGAACCTACATCCAGCAACTGATGGAAGCAGATGCAAAGAACCACAGTGGAGCACTGGGCTGAGTTCCTAAAGTCCAGTCAAAGAGAGGGAGGAGTGAGAATATGAGCAAAAAGGTCAAGACCATGATGGGGACACCCACCGAAACAATTTACCTTCCAACTCCGGCCTGACGGCAAGGGAGCCAACATAGGACCAAACTAGGCCCTCTGAAGTTGGGTGATAGTTATATGACTAGGGCAGACTGTGGGGCCACTGGCAGTGAGACCAGGTTTATCCCTACTGCTTGTACTGACTTTTTGGAACTCATTTTCTCTGGAGGGATACCTTTCTCAGCCTAGACATAGTGGGGAGGGCCTTGGTCCTGCCACAAAGCAATGAGCAACGATAATTTAAAAAGAGGTAATGGATTTGGGAGGAAGGTGGCAGGCAAGGGAAGACTTGGAGATGTCATGAGATGTTAGGGCTTGTGCATGAAGTTCTCAAACTATAAGCACAAAAACATGTACTGCTGATAACACCCAAAGTGCGTACAGTTCATGCACTGTTGATAGGAAACCACCATGACAGACAGACAGTGAAATTCCACTGAGAAATAAGACGTGAACATGAGTCAGCTCTTGACATACACAACGGCATTGACGAATGACAAGAACACTGTGCCGAAAGGAAGAGATAGAGGCCTGAGGCCTGGGCACACCCAGCCTCTGGCCCTGTGACACGGAGATGTCTTCTGCCATCTACAACATTCACACCTGAGAACCACACACTTGAGCTATTTGTAAGAAAAGCATCACAATCATGTTTGGAGAAAGCTAACAGTTGTGTGTTGGGCTGCAGGCGTGCCTCCCCTCTGGGACACGTGGTCCTCGGCTAGGCTTACACTGGTCTGCTGGGAACAGAGCGAAAGTACATTCTCTGTAATTCTCTAGGCAAACACAAGCCTAAGAGAATGAATTACTCCCAGAGAGGGCATAAAGGTTTGCTGGAAGGAACTAGAGAGAATTTTCTACATCCATGGCAATGTTCTGTACCCTGATACAGGGTTGGTTAATACAGTTTAGGTCAAAACCTGAGAGCATGGTGCAGACAAGGTTTCTGAATATTTAAATACTCCACCACCACCCCACAATAAAAAGGCACTAGAACAAAGGTGAACGCTGGTTACCGTCATATGCGCTCAAGTATTTAAAGGGTGGCTTCCGGGAGTTTCATTTAAAAATGTAGAGGGACTGATAGGTAAAAGCTCCCCAAAAAATAAGTACCCTCAAATGTTGAGGGTAGCCTCTAAATGTTTGGGGTGTGATACCTATTAAAATGCTTCTACTTTTCTGTAGGTTTGCAGATGTTCATAATAAAATACTCAAAAAGTAAATTTATGTTATGCCACTCTTTAAAAAAACTAGGTCTTTCTTAGGCAGCTACACACTGCATATAACAGCTCTCAGTGCCATCTCCGGCTGGGTCCCTCACAAACCCCACTTCCACTCTCTCTTGAATCCTGGTGCTGTATGCCTTGCTGCAATGAAGTTTATAATAAATGCTCCTGAAACCACAGAACATATAAGAGAATGCTAAGCTTCAGTCTGGAAGAATGCTGAACCTCTCTGTATTATGAAATGATCTCCTACTAGAAACAAACAAACAATGTCACTTCAATGGCTGCCAAGCAAAGGGAGGAGACAGGAAATGACTGACACCATTGCAGAGGCACGGGTTCTCCATGCTCTTAGGAGATGACTGACACCAGTGCATGCAACACCAGTGCATGCAACACCAGTGCATGCACACGGGCTCTCCATCCTCCCAGGAGATGACTGACACCAGTGCATGCACACGGGCTCTCCATCCTCCCAGGAGATGACTGA
>NC_022015.1:85759650-85776616 GCF_000317375.1 Microtus ochrogaster
TCCTCCCAGGAGATGACTGACACCAGTGCATGCACACGGGCTCTCCATCCTCCCAGGAGATGACTGACACCAGTGCATGCACACGGGCTCTCCATGCTCTCAGGAGATGACTGACACCAGTGCATGCAACACCAGTGCATGCACACGGGCTCTCCATCCTCCCAGGAGATGAGCGACTGACTGATATACCAGGGCAGGCCCTCGGGCTCTCCATCCTCCCAGCCCCATGTGGAGGAGCAAGAACTCTCCCAATTTTACCCTCTGGGCTCTTCTCCCTCTTGTTGGTGCTGGACGGCTTCAGACTGCTTTATGGTGACTTTTAGTGCCGTCCTGGACACAGCCCATTGTTTAGCTCAGCGTTATGATCTTGCTTCCCGTCCCCTTGATCTCTAATCTCTCCCGCCATCTGCTGTTATTCACTCCTTAACTTGGTAGAGTGTCTGGGGGTGCTGGCTAAATGGGAATGCTCTCAAAATGCAGGCTGTTTACTAGAAATGCCTTTTTTAAAATGGGGGTCAAGGCATATGCCAGTAGGTTGTGTTCAGCTAATGTGTTCCTCTCCAGCGCTGGCTTCCATACTATATTGCGGAGGAGACATTTGACAAGCTTTTTCTTTTGAAGCTCAACACAACCATGTCATTGCTTTGCAGGTTATAGATTGCTTTCTCTAGCCAAAGTGGAAGTCTTTCCAGTTTCCAGTGGAACTGTATCTGACTGTATGACTGGGAGGGGTTTTTGTTTGTTTGTTTGTTTGGGTATTTTTGTTTCGTTTTGTATTTTTTGAATTCTTGGGCATGAGATAAATCACAGTCATAAAAAATGGAGAACCAGAGCCCAAAACAGAATCAGGTGCTGCCAGTGAGTAATGGTTTGGCAGTCAGAATGCCTATCTATCTTTCATCATCTACCTACCTACCCACCCACCCACCTACCTCCCTCCCTCCCTCCCTCCCTACCTACCTACCTACCGTCTATTTGAATTTTGAAGAGGTCTATAACACAACTGTCCTTGAGCTCACCCTAACCTTCCTGACCCAGCTACCCAGGCACCTAGACTATAGGCATGGACCATCTACCATGCCTCTACAAGGAGGTTTTAGAAGTGGTCCAATCAGCTGGACATTTATGCAGAACTTATTTTACCCCTGTGGACCCTCCTTTCCCCATGTGCAAGAAATGATAAATGAAATTACTTCAGTGTTGGAGGCTGTGGAACCAAGACCCTGAATTTCCTGTCAACAACTTCTTATGGTTGCAGCTGCTCTGAGCAAAACAACTTTTTTGTTGTTTTGCAGCTGCTCTGAGCACAAGACCCTCAGGAGTTCCTGATGGCAGGGGAGTGGTTTTGGTGGGTTTGGCTGGGACGTGGCTATCAGCTAAGGATCTCTGTATAAGCTGCTCTGGTACACAATAAAGGGGCCACTCTTGTTTCAAGGATGACCCGTGTCTCTGTCTGTGTGACTTTGTGTGTGTTTAAATCTCCAGGCCCTTGGCCAGCTCGCGAATGGTCCTGGAGTGCAGGCTCCACACTACAGCCATAGTACCGTAGTACATATAGTAGTATGGAGAGTAAACTTCAATCCTCAATATCCTCTGGTTTAATGTACAACATAATTTTCTCTTTTTAAATAATTACTTTAAATGTGAAGGATGATGACCAATGACAGAATGAAACTCATGCTCTCAAAGGCACAGGCCTCTCTGTTGATCCAAGAAGTGCATGTGTTGCAGGGGGCTGCACATTTGTTCCCCGCCACTTAGACCCGAAATAATCACACAAAAACCATATTATTTAAATCACTGCTTGGTCCATTAGCTCTAGCTTCTTATTGACTAACTCTTACATATTAATTTAACCCATTTCTATTAATCTGTGTATCAGCACGTGGCTGTATCTTAGCAGCTGAAGTTCCGTCGGGCTCCAGCGGGGCTACATGGCTTCTCTCTCACTCTGCCCTTCTTTGTCCCAGCATTCAGTTTAGTTTCCCCCGCCTATCTCTCCCTGCACAGGCCCAGGACAGCTTCTTAAATTAAGCAATGGTATTCACAGCATACAGAGGGGAATCCCACACCACCTCCCCTTTTCTGTTTAAATAAAAAGGAAGGTTTTAACTTTAACATAGTAAAATTACATATACCAAAACAGGTATCAAGCAAGAATTACAGTTACAATATTTATATCTACTTTATCTTTTATCATAACTAAGGAAAACTATAACTATAAATAGGAAATATTTATATTTCCTATCAACCCCATCAAAGACTCCAGAAGGATATAATATTACCTAAGAAAACAGGAAATTCACTGTAAGCAACTTCCAAAATTCTAGAATTGACAGCACTATCTCATTGCCTGGACAGTCACCCAAAGTTCTTCTGTAACTTCGGGTCACCCACCTTCAGCCTACTGGCCCATAGTATCCAGCAGACTTTTCCATGAAGCACGAAATTCCAAAGACAGTTCTGCCTATATTAGCAGTTTGTCAGTCACTTTCTTCTGTGTCCTGCAGAATGTCTGAGAGACTCTTTCATGAAGCAGGAACCCTGGAGGATCATCTCGCCTTTAGGCAAGTTCAGCAGTCGTTTCTCTGTGGGTCATGCATGTCCAGTTCATCAAGCAGTCCAGGGAAAAGCAGTTTCTTGCCCAAAAGATTAGCGAACTCCGTAAGGAGCCTCTTCAATGCCCATCATCCTCTTGAACTAGACCCAAAGTCAACCCTGACCTGAAGGCAGAGTGAACTTGGAGGACCATCCTATCAAGGGAGATGTGGTATGTCAGGAATGCACAAGGGGCTGAGGAAAGAAGTCAAATTCAAAATCCTCTGAAGCAAGGAACTGCCTTTTTCCCCAGTGTCACTCCTCACAGTGTCCCAAATAAAACAGGCCACCATGACCCGGAGCCTCTCTGCACCACGCTCAGAGAAATCTTCCCAGTAGTAGTAAACACCTGTGCCAGCTACCCCATTGGTGCTACTCCGGATAGAACAGCAATGCAAAGAAGTAGCAATCCATGTCTATTGACGGTGCAATGGAGTCGGACAGCAAGTGTATTAAAACCTGCATGGGCTGCATGCGATATGATGGATTAGGCGGAAAGTTCGCACGACACAGCAAGAGAGTGCTGTTTACAGAGGCTTGCCAACTTCCGGCTCTCTTTCTGCCCTCCGCTGTGTGGCTGTAGAGTGGAACCCACAACCTGTTCCTTCTTTCTTTCTGACTTGATTAATTGCCATGTTAACACAGCTACTGTTCCTCCAATAGGCTCCCTCTCATGTATTAGTCCAGCAAATGAAAAATGAGCAAAAGGCACCGAGCTCTTCCCAGGGGCAGCCAAGCTTTTCTGGGAGATCACGTTGACAAGTCGTCTGATATCCGAGTGGATCAGGTAGCAAGATCTGATCACACGGGTTGTGACCCTTGTAATTGATCCCTCATGGGTTTGGCCTTTTCCAGCTGAGGTGCAAAAAATTACATTTCAAATCCATGTGCTGGCTGTCTGGAACCCATTTTTCCATTTATACACGTTCCAGAGCTACTGTGTTATACAATGTGCACTTCCTGATGATCTCATTTTTTTTTTTATATTTTACACAACGACATGAAGTCTGGAGCCTTACCTAAACTTCTTTGAAGATGAGAACAGGGGAAACGTTTTTGATACTTACTAGTTAGGGAATAATTCTTCTACCTGGTGAAAACAGTTTCTAATGTTGACCACAAGGATAGCCTCAATCCAATAGACCCGTCATTTCCTTCATGCAAATATTTGCCCGCCTTCACCCCACTCCCTCCCCATGCCTTCTCTGAGGAGTGTGCCAGTCAGGGGCTTACTGCTGTGGTGATGGAGAGTGCTGTCTCAGCAAATGGGATCCTTACATTTTTAATTAACCTTTCCAACCTCCCCCCACCTTTCCCTATTGTTACAAACCAACTCCTCAAAGCTCTTTGTTTGTTTATGTTCAACCATGTTTGAGACAAAGGCATGACAAATGATCTCAGCTGAAGCAGGAGTCAGCATTGCAGGTGACGTGCCTACAGAGGTGTGGCTCGCCCCTGTGTGTCAGGCATGGGGACAGGCTCTTAGTACTCGGTGGCTGGTTTCCCACCTAATTTTTGTTTTGGCAGCTTAGCATTATTTAATGGCCCTGGCTACCAGGGAACTGGCTTTTTAAAATCTCTTTCAACCTAATTATAATTACAGTGTATAAATCATAGAATGATCAATTATAAAAATCCAGGGTTCATAAATATTTAACTTAGCATTTAAATCCGCACCGCAGGAGTGCATGAGATTGTGGAGCCAGTCTCTCCACAAACAATTGCTTTATTACAGCCCCACTGCCAACGACTGCAAATGGCACCAAGTTTGTCTTGTAGCACACTCCGGCACATATCTGGGCATACCGCCTCTCCAAGTCGTGATGGCGTGTTCGGTCTTCTCTTAAAATATGCAAGCCTCCCATTAAAAAGGATTTTTTTTTCCCCTGCAAAGACTCCGATCATCATCCTTTAATTCCCCAAGTTTGGAGGCATGATTATAATACTAGACATAAAAACACTCATTAAAATATATTTTATTTAATGTAAGATTGATTCCCAGATAATTGAGGTCAGATTTGTTTGGAGATGGATTGCGACACGTGCAAACGTTGAGGCAGAGAGGAAATGATCTTCGGGGCAGACTCAAGCAAAACAGCTAAACATTTCTCAGCAAAATCATAAAAGCATAATTGGATTTCAATTTAGAAATAGTGGGCCTAAGACAGGCCATTTTTAATAATCTAATTATGTGCTCAGGGCCTACCCCAGAACTCAGCCATGGCTACAGAACTATTAATTGCATTCAATCCTACTGCATCTTCAACCATGAAATTTGCTATTACATGTAGGGCTGGTTTTCAGTTGCGGGCCCTTCTTCACCAACCTCAGATGCTCTTATGCCATCCAAATGTGCCTGCTTTTCTCATTTTCCCAAACCAAAATCTCTTGATGACGTCTGTGGACCAGAACAGAAGCTCAGATCTGTGGTTTCTCCACAAACACCATCCACAGTGCGACCTGAGAATATTTCCCATTTTTATGAAGGCACAGTGAACAGCCCTTGCTTTTGTCTGATTTTCATTAATTAAAGGTATTTAATTGCTAACATCTCATTAGCAGTAAAATTAATGAGTATTTCAACTATCGGAAGGAGCTGCATGATAAAATAAACCTAATTCATTTTATGGAGTACAAAATGTAACTCTGCTAATATTTAGCCTATGCAAGCTCTACTGATATTTAGTGATTTCAACGGCAAAAGACTAAATACATCTTCAAAATAGGCGCTGCTTCTGCTCAGGAGAGACAGAAGACATGGACCAGCTGACAAGACCCCAAGCCTTTTCTTATTTTCTACCACCATATTGCCAGAGAGAAGACTAATTGGAATGAGCGGGAATGGCTTCAAATTTTTTTTTCTAGGTTACTGCTGAATAAAAGTTGACTGTAAGATAATGTATCTGTATTTTTTAAGTGACCATGACACCCACGAACCACAACAATAACCAGAATGGTGAGATAACTTTTTTTTAATATTTATTTATTATGTGTACAATATTCTGTCCGTGTGTATGTCTGCAGGCCAGAAGAGGGTACCAGACCTCATTACAGATGGTTGTCAGCCACCATGTGGTTGCTGGGAATTGAAATCAGGACCTTTGGAAGAGCAGGCAATGCTCTTAAACACTGAGCCATCTCTCCAGCCCGGTGAGATAACTCTTAAGGGAGCCAGAGTGGCTTTCACATCTCAGCAGCAACCAACAGCTCTCTAACTGGCCTTAAGGTCCATTCAACAAGACAGACACCACACCCAGTCTTGAAAACCCGGCCAATTGCCCTAAAGCCATGGGCCTTAGAGAAGAACCTACTACCGCCACTTTATTAAATCAACGTAATTTCTAACTGCATCTGGGTATTTATCCTCATACCCACAGATAAATGTTTCTCTCATCACCCATCAAAGAAACTTGTCTTTGCAAAAGATGCAGACCATTACAAGAAAACCACACTCAAAATTCCAGAGAACAGGCAGTCATATGGTGCCTAGCTCCACCTCATCAACCACCAACAAAACTCCTGCATATAAGACTCAGGGAACACCTTGGAAGGGGAGGCAGAAACGGCGTAAGAGCCAAGTGCCGGGAAATCCGCTACAAGGCTGTGATTCCTAGAACTGGCATGCAAACAGCACCCATCATATCTCAATAATACGGCTGCATAAACAGGAGCCGAGGTTCAGCACGAATACACAGGAACACGGAAAGGAGACATACCGTGGGGCGGCACCTACAGACAGAGAACCACGGGCAAAAGGAATGCCGGGAACAGGAGAAGCAGTCTTTCTTAGAGATGAGCCCCCTTTCATTCATTATTCAATATCAAGGGGTCAGCCCTGGAATCATTCACAAATAAGTAGTACTAAGTGGACTGAGCAGGTTGGACTTAGATATCTATAAGTAGACATATATATTTACATATCAATTAAAGAAAAAGAGACCATGATTTCAAGAGCAAGCAAGTTGAGCTACATGGGAAGAATTAGAAGGAGGAAAGAGAAGAGAAAACACAATGTAACTTTTTTACTGAAAATATGTAAAAGATACGTCTAAAACTGGGCATAACAGGAAGTTGAAATGTTACCTCAAGAAGGCTACCAGCAATCTGGAGACCTCAGGAGCTTTCTCCTAGTAATTTGAGATTTGTTCTTCAAAATGTCTGATCCATGCTGAGTCTCCGCATCAGGGATGGATTTTAAAATTATTTTTAGTGCGTAAGTGTTTTGTCTGCATGAGTCTGTACACTACATGCATGCAGTGCTCAGGGATGCCAGAAGAGGGCATCAGATCCCCTGGAAAAGAAGTTAAAGGTGGTTGTGAGCTCCACGTAGGTGCAGGGAATAGAACCTGGGTCCTCTGTAAGAGTAGCCACTGCTCTTGACTGCTGACATATGGCTCCAGCCCCAGAGATGAGGCTTACAAGTCAAGTGTTTAGCAGTGAGGATTAAAAAAAGTAATAGGTGGTAATGTTGACAGTTCTTAGGGGTAGAAAAAAGAAGGATGGGTCTATGTTAAGGAGTTTTTGTACCTGTGGCTGACTGACGAAGAACCTCCAAAAACAAACACCGGAGGACGCTTTCTCAAAAAGGTGTTCTAGCAGAAGATCCTGGGATAGGTATCTCTAAAGTGGCTACCTGGAAGGAGCAGGTTTGTTTGAATGTCTGTTCTGTGAACTCTAGTTTATCTAGCCACACTGTTGTGGCCCTAAAGCTGGAGGACCTGGGTATGACGAGATGATGGGCCGGGTACAAAGGTTGTTTGAACCCAAAACTCTCAAAACTTAGCCTGGCCTCTGAGAGACACAGAGAGGAGACGTCTGAATTTTAAGGCCCAGAAAGAGAGGAGAGAAGAGAAGTAGTTGAGATGGTGCTGAGATAATGAATCACTGATGATTCTGGTGGTTCTCAGGGCCCTCACAGTGTGGGTTTCAGCAAAGATAAGCTAAATATCAAGCCTTTATTTTTAGTTAAAGAGCATAAAATTCAATGCCTTTCCTCCCACGAGCCTATTTACATACCTGCTGGGCTACCTGTCTGGCTTCACCTGCCTTCCAATTAATACCCCATTAAGCCTCTCCACCTGCAGTGGCTTTTCCCTTAGCCACAGCCCTGGAACTATCACTCATTTGATACAGCTCAACTGTTTCTTTGGAAAGACAAACAGAAGCTGCATGAATAATAATAGCAACGCATTGCATTTAAGGGGTTTTGTGTTCATAAAAGGCAGTAGCCCGTAGCTATGGTCAGGATAGAAAGAGGCATTACTTGAGCCAAAAGTCTGAATAGTGTGGAAGATGGAGGTGGAGAAGGAATGGTCACTAGTGACTCGGGTATGTGGATTCTGAATTCTACGTCTCCTTTTTCTAATGTACAAGGTATGTGGGGGGGGAGTATGAGGTGGAGGGGACGGAGGAGGGACAGAGAGAGATAGAGACAGAGGCAGAGAGACCCAGACTTCCTGAGTGTTCTCATGTATACAGGCTTACGTACATGCACATGCCAGTGCAGTGAGGTCTGAAGTAGACATCAAACCTCTTCTCCATCACACTTCACCTTACACCTTGAGGAGGGAAGTGGGGGGGGGGGGGCAGGCTCTCTCAGAGTCTGAGCTCCCTGGTTGTCCTCATCTAGCCTGCAAGATTACTCCAAGGACTCCCTGTCTCTACGTCCCTCACACTGCAGTTATAGATGGTGGCCAGGCCCACCCAGCTTTTATGTGAGTCCTAGGATTACAACTCTAGTCTTCGTGCTTGTATGCCATCCTCCTAGCCCCGAAGTTAATATTTTAAAATGATGTTTTGTGGACAGTGGTTTCTGTCCCACCCGGTCCCATAACCATTCAGTCACCAAAAAACACAGAGGTCTACATTAGTTATAAACTGGTTGGCCTATTAGCTCAGGCTTCTTATTAATTAATTCTTACATCTTAACCCATAATTCTTGTCTGTGTTAGCCATGTGGCTTGGTACCTTTCCTCAGCAAGGCATTCGCATCTGTGTCCTCTGTGTCTGGGTGACAACACATACTGAATCTCCTCGTCCCAGAATTCCTGTTCTCATTGCTCTGCCTCTACTTCCTGCCTAGTCACCCCACCTGTACTTCCTGCCTGGCTACTGGCCAATCAGCATTTTATTACACAAGTACAAGAAACAAATCATTACAGAGCAAAACCATTGTCCCACCGCAATGTTTCATTACAGTCAGTGGGTTTTCTGTCTAGCTATACTAATAAGATTTGTTTGGTTAACAGCTTTATGGTCAACTCCTACTTGTAGTGAATATTGTGATTTCTCTTTTGTATAAACAGATTTCAGTATTCCAGTCATTCTTTGCAGGAGTTACAAGGCCTGCTTACCCTTCAAGAACTTGTTCTTTTCACACAGCCCCAGGACTTCTGACAGTCAAATTTGGTGCTGGATGACCTTCCAGGACATAAACCTTCCTTTTGGCTCTTCACCTGCCCCATTCCTTAGCTCTATGGCAAATCCCAGCTTCCCATGTCCAATTACTTCTGGACACATTTTCAGGATTGTGGTCATCGGGGTGCCTCCTCATGAACCATTCCTTCGGCCATCATCCCAGGAAGATCCAAATGACAATAGTCTTTGTGTCTCAGAAAAGGTAGACCAGATGACTCCAGTGTGCATACATTCAAGGTGGCCTAAGATGAAGCAGCTTAGCAGGATAACCACCCCCCTCTCTTTTCACAATCCCCCTCCCTCCCTCCCCTGAGCTGCAGAGGCAGCAGACAGCCCAATGGTCAGGACTGTGTGTGCCCACAGATCTGAATGACCCAGTGAGCATTTTGTTTAACGGCCTGTTGGGGAGTTTTCCTGCTCACTTTTTTCCCCACGGCTTTATACATCCACACCTGTACCCTCTGATCCCCCTTAGATCTGCCTTTGACGGACCACACACCAGTCAGCTCAAAGACTGTTCAAACCCTCGGATTTTTACATAAAAGTTCCTCACTTGGTACTTCCAGTACACCCTGGTAACTGTAAACTTCAGCTTTGTCTCCCAGGGGATCTGCAGAGTAAATACAGTTCTAGCCTCATGGTGCTGGGCACCACGCCACTTCTTCTAGGGAGGGAGGTTCTCTCCACCTGGCTCCTGTCCATGGGATACTCTAAGTCTGTTGAGGCAGAGGAGTTAGTAGCACAGCCTTCTCTTCTCCACTGTTTCTAGAATATAGCTTTCCTTAGCTTCTCACAGAGAATGACAGCTTTTATAACCCTGATTGCACCGACACCAAGGAATGAGGGTTCAATGAGAACGAGGCCAACATCCAACGCTGCTATTTCCATGTGGATGTTTCTCTGGTTAAAAACAACAACAACTGAGGCCCCAAAGCATGTTTTCTACTGAAAATTCCTCCCAGCTTCTAACTGAGCCTTTTCTGCTAGGAAGGCAGCAGTGGCAGCTAGCTTTTGCGAGAAATGTCCACATGAATGGTTCCATTTAACTGGGGGCAAGGCTGAAGCCGAATGTGAGAGTCGAGGTCAGGGTGATTCCATCAGCCTTACGCCTGGAGAGATCAGAGTGACATTCAATGCAAGCGCCCTGGACCAGGTCAACTGCTAATGCTGCACCCAGCACCCCAGGACTTGCGGAGGTACAGAGTCACCCTTTGGCAAGGGCACTCCTGAATGAGAGAAGCAAAAACCGCTGGCCTCAGCATGGCTAGTCACAGTGCCTTTCTGTGAGGAAGCCACTGAGGGCTGAAAAACAGCAGTGGACATTCACCTTAAAGGATGTCTGGGATGCCTGTCTCTGTACTAATGAAGCAGGCTCGTCTAAGGGGAAAAAAGAGAGAGCTGTTGTTTTCAGACACAGAATCATAGGAAACTTCCTCTCTGTGGCTTTGTATTCACTGGCTAACATTGGTACTAATTAACCTTTTGCCCCTTGGCCTTAGGAAATGAAAGCGGGCATCTCCTGAGAATCTGCCCAGAGGTAAGTGTCCAGAGCTGCCAGCCCTCTGGTCCTCCCCAGGGTAGGAGCTAATGAGCCTGCCCAAGAGCACTGGGAGAGGGGGTGCTGGGGTGCAAACCACAGCTAGATATGACTCCCAAAGTAAAGGCATGAAATGCAAACTGGGGCTCTGTGGCTTGGGAAGGAGGCTGACATTTCGCTTAGCCATCTGTGCCTTCTAAGAAGTTCTTAGACGGAAAGAAACAGAAGTCAAGTTGGCTTTTTGACGGGAAATTATGCCTTCTCCAGGTTTTTAGCTGATTTGTTGTGTGGGCTAGAAGATGATCAGTGTAGGATTTAAGAGTTATTAGTTTTAATTTAAAAAAAAAAATCCACCCTGAGACTCGCCCACACTCCCGGGAAGGATTTCACACGAAAAGCTCTGTTCCGTGTTGTAAACAGGACCACATTTGGAGATGCCTAGGGACAAGAGTATGGCTGAGGTTCACAGAGTTCAGAGACAGGAGCTGAGAAAAACTGAAGATTAAATGTGGCTTTGGAAAAGGTATGTCAAGGGCCAGCGAGACCGGAAGGCTCAGCACCTGCCACGAAACTCCATCCTGAGGTCCCACAAAGGAGGAGAGAACCGGTTCCACCTGGTTCTCTTCTGATTTCGTCCTGTGTACTGTGGCATGTGCATATACCACGCGCACGCACACATACACACACAAGAGAGGGGGGGTCAACCAGCAAAACGAAATTACAAAAATCCAAGATATACTCTGAAATTGGTCATTAATTTTCAGCGTGGTATCTGCAGAGCAGAATGGGAAGAAAAGGAGGGAGGGGTTTTACTCTCACCCTTTACTTTAAAAGAGAGTCTTCTTTCCTGTGTGGTGAGCACTTCTCTAAAGTGTCAAGAATTCATCAGGACTTTTGAATTTGAGAGAGGTGAGAAAGGAAACTTCAGATGTGATTAGAAGCTCTCCACAGTCCTCTGGAGGGGAGGGTAGACCTCTGTGAGGGCTGACAATGGCCTAGGGAAGGTATCTACCCAAGATTAGTGTGTCAGCAAACACATAAGGCACAGAAGCCCCACATCTTTGACATTTGAAGAAAAAAGCTATCCATCAATGTCCTGGGCGGATCGATCAGACAGAATTCTACTGCTGAAAACCTAATAGTATGATGGTAATAATGTAGCTATAAAACCTCCAGTCTGTAATTGACTGCTTCCACTTGAAGTGAGCACGTCTCACACGGTGACTAATGCCCACCTAAAAGTTTTGTCTGTGTTGAATGACAATCGGTTGCACCTTACGCCTGTTCTCGGTGGACAGCTTTGCTAGATAATGGCCTAGGGATAGACACGGAGGTGGATGAGCAGAGATGCCTTCTAAAATGAGTGATCTAGGTGTGCGATCCTTAACTCCGAGTCTCAGGTTCTTCTCGGGCTGTCTCCTGAAGGGATGAGTCTGCCACTTGCTGAAAAAACCACCCAGTTAAAATGTAGTCTATGGAGTCAGTGCCATGGTGGCATGTTCCTCCTTGGGCATGGAGGTCTTGGTGGTGTGCTGTATAGTGAACGTGGTATTTTAATTACATCTGAAGGGCTCAGGGTCTGTATCCCGGCCATGGATAACCCTGTGAACACAGGGGACGAGAAGGAGAGCAATGGTAAGCTTCTGAACCTTCTGCAATGCAAGGAACCAGACCAGAGATCTTCACAGACTACATATAAAAGAACTTCACTGGAAAAAGAAAGCTTCCTGATGCTGCTCTATGCTAGAAAGGATCACTCGCCCCTCCACACAAACTCTGGGTCTTCTACTGGTACCAACGGCAGCGGAACAGGCAAGGACCAGAAAGTGTGGGATAGCTCAAGGCAGTCACCCTAATGATCAAGTTCAGCAATGGCCCCATGCAACGGGACATGGCAGGACTGTGTTACATACCTCAGTGTTTCAATTTGTTGTTGAAAATAACTTCCCCTGGACAGTGCTTAATATCATATCTGAGAGCCCCACCCTTCCCTCAATAACAGAGAAGGAAGCCCTCGGTATCCATCAGCTCACAGACACAATAAAAACTTCTTTCACACTGGACTTAAGCAAAATGAAGCCACCCCAAGCCTTTCTATCCCTGAAATCCACAAAACCTTTTGGAGTTCTGAAATGTATTTTGAAGTTCTCAGTTTTCAATTCCCCACAACTGTTTGTTACACAACAGTTTTTGGCCACAGAGTTAAGACTTCATTGTAACTAAAAATGTTAATTAATATGTCCAGCGGCTTCTAATGGACCTGAGTGTGTGTCAGGCTGCTCGGCTGCCCTTTGATGTATACTTAAAGGTAATTGGGGAGTCTTACTGATGTATTTTTAAAGAGCCAACTATTGATTAATAATGTTTCAGTATTAATATAGCCACTTTGTGTGGATCAAGAAACATCAACAGTGGAAAACCCATATTTATCTACGAATTAACAACTCACTATAGATCTGTTACTTTAAGCTAAATGGGGTGCATCCACTCATGCTATCCCAGCAGGGACTAGGCCCCTCATAAGAAAGATTAAAGCCCAAGCCGGACTTACTGTTCCCCTGCATAAAATGAGAGCTATTCGGGGCGTCATGCCCTAGCGCGGCCAAAGAGCAGCTGCAGTGGAGCCAGGTCCACTTCCCACCCTGACAGGCCGGTATTTTTAATGCCTTCCTTGATGAAAATGCTTCATACTGTGGGAGCTTTAATTGCTTCCTGGGCTGAGCGGAATGAAATAAAAAATGATTGTGCCATTCGGGTTGGAAGGAGGACGAGCTCAGCCTTCTCCCTGCTTGAAGCCAGTTGTACGGTTCATATACTCCAAGTGTGCGCTCATTCAAATTGAATTACTGCAGAGAGGAGAGCTGGGCTGTGCGGGGGACTAGAGAGGGAGCAGGTCCTGAGGCTGGGCTTCAGAACACTAGGCAGGGCTATTCTCCAGCAGAATGGCCAGCTCCATGACATCTAGAAGGCCAGAGACTCTACTCAGAGGTGGGGTGGAATAAAGCTCCTGCCTTGTCTTTAGCATGGAACGACCAGTCCACATGAGCACACTTTTCATGTTTACACGGTAGGTAAACAACTGGGGGAATCCAAGACAACTTACAGTCTCCATGGCTCGTTCCATGCTACAACTGCAAGCCAGGTTTCTGTAAGCGTCACTTTGCTCTGAGACAATGACAAAATATCTATCTGTGCCTTGCAGCCACCACCTGAATCTGAATAATATTCAGACTTAGAGAGAGAAAAGATAGCAGCTGCCAAGGCCCCCCTTCTCAGTTTAATCCTCTCTACCTTCAGTGACCGTGGGAAGTTTGACTAGTAGGCCAACAGGCTGGAAAAGCCACCAACGAGAAGCTAACATCCCGGAACCAAAACGAATGTATGATGGGGTGAGCGGCACCCTCAGAAGAGGGTGGAACCGACAGACCCAAGGATTCCAGCTCTAGGTGAAGATCTCACATGAGGTTAAACCTGAGGAAGGCCAACAGCTTTGCTGAGAGAAGTATGCTGAGCTAGATTCCCCTCATTGCTGCTCTTACTGGCAGAACTGAGTGAAAGGCCATCAAACCAGGAATGCTTAAATTTTTTTGAACTTAAGACTCTTCTCAAGAAGCAAGGATCTCGCTCCCAGCCTGGCTTTGTGGGTAGATCTGGGCATTACTTCGGGAATCTCTATTTCAGCATTCTTCCCCGGGTGATTCTGCTAGACCAGAGCCTAAGAAACATTACACCACCAAAATAAAATGCTGTCCTGGAAATCACTGTGTAGTAATAAGATAAATGTTCTCCCTAAAGCTTAGGGTAGGCCGATAACAATTTGAGCTCTAACTGTGCATTGATAATCCGGTGTCATTCATTCACACACAGTTTTGTGCTGTTACTTTTCCTGGTGTTGAGGCCACGCAGGATAAAATCTGCCCCTATTATTCCAAGACCAACCACACTGAAATTCAGCTTAAAGTGACGAGCAGTAACTGTATCAATGACATGCCCTGAGCACTGTATTGATTACCTATAGGAAATCAAAGATAATGTGAGCTGGATAAGAATAATTCCTTCTACCTGGAATCTTAAGGGCTACTATAGCCAAATAGTTTTGTATGTTTTATATATAATATATACATATATTGTATATGAATACATATTCAAAATTATATGTGAATTTAGCAAAAGTAAGAGTTGACAAAGTATAAACTACTTATAAACAACCCTGCGATGACAGAGAACCCCCTCAGATCACGTAAAATCAGGTTTCTAGGCTGGAGAAGCAGTTATGGGGGAAGAGGAAGATCTGAGTCTGAGTCACCAAGAGTCGCACAAAAGCCAGGCAAAGCAACGCACACCTCTAACTCCAGGGCTCCAGTGACACATGGGAGGGGGATATAGGAGGACCCCCGAAAGCTCATGGGCCAGCTAGCCTGGCATACAAAGCAGGAAGCAATACAGGGACTCAAGATCAAACAAGGTGGAAGGTGAGAAATGACAGCTGAGGTCATGCACCGACCTCCACAAAAGCACACGGGCAAGTGCATGCCCACTCTTACATACGAACATGTGTGTAAACACATAATGCACGTACATACACATACATCGTTCTCCCCACACACAAAAGATAAAAACAAATGAGATTTCTAAGGTTCTCATAGTTGAGAATAAATCCTACAGACATGAAAGAACTAAAATGTAAAACACAACTCTAAAACTTTCAGAGGAAGAGCGGATGGGATGGCAAGCATAAGGAAAGAAACTCTGAAACAAGACATAGAAGGCTCCACATCACAGAGAAAACATTGATGATTAGCCATGTCAGGACGAAAGACTGGCAAGAGAAAAAAATTATTCCAAAGCATAATGATGAACCACAGATTAGAGATAGACTGTGAAGTCTCAGAGAGGCAAAAGAGTGGAATGCAGATGTCAGTCACACGGCCCTCGGACAGACCCACAGGAGTGGGACACAGCACAGGTGAGCAGTACCAGAGGCCTCCGACAGATCTACAGGAGTGGGACACAGCACAGGTCCATCTCCTGGTACCAGAGGCCTCCGACAGATCCACAGGAGTGGGACACAGCACAGGTCCATCTCCTGGTACCAGAGGCTACCATGACAAAAATACAGTGCGTCAAGATAAAGCTCTGAGGATGCAAAAGAAAGAACTTTCGGGTTAAAATAGGCAAGAAAGTTCATTTTTTAACGATTAAGAAAATCTTAGCATCATGTTGCATTCACGGTTCTGAGTCGGGGTCTAATGTAGCAGCGGGGCTCTCGCGGCGGACGAGGCTGAAATCCTTTTCCTTCAGTTCTATCTCTGGACAGGTGGGGCTGCATCACACTTTGGGGTGTGGCCCTCATGCCCTGCTTTGGGGAGTGGGACCCAGGGCCTCGGGTTAGTTCAGTGCTCAGCCCCCTGAGCACCATCCACAACAGCCTCAGAACTGCACTGCTTCAAAGGCGGACAGAACTCAATCTTTACCCTATATTCATTTCACTACTTTCATTAAATATTGTGATCCTTACTTAAGTAGGTATTTAAGTATCTGTGTCACAGTGTTATGCAAATTACAACCTTTCAAATTACACAAACGTATGCTGACGT
Organism: Microtus ochrogaster; assembly: GCF_000317375.1. Classification (NCBI taxonomy): domain Eukaryota; kingdom Metazoa; phylum Chordata; class Mammalia; order Rodentia; family Cricetidae; genus Microtus; species Microtus ochrogaster. The sequence continues at coordinate 85,775,800 of NC_022015.1, forward strand.
ATCTCAGCTGTCAAAGGAGGGACAGGTTCCTACAATTCTTTTAACAAATACTTGAACAAGAATTTGAAGATGTTCACTACAAAGAACTGTCGCTCACCTACGTACGTCACATTGTCATGTATGTTGTTTGCTTCCAATTAGTCACGATTATGACCCAAATACTCACTGACAGGAGACAGGAAATATAAATTATAGACCTCCACACACTGAAGTGATGTAACTGACGTAACGGGCAGGGAAAGAATGAGTAAGACGTCCATGCACTAAAGGGGATAAATTTCAAAGCAGGGCTGGATAAGCAGGCAAGTGGCTAAGGATTGGTAATGCTTACGTAAGAGAGTAAAACTCCAGGCACACACGGGCACACACATACACAGTACTCACATGGTACAGACAAGGCATAAAACGTGAGGTTGGGCTGATGACTCAGTTAAGAGCACACACTGCTCTTCCAAGGACCCAGGTTCAATTCCCTGAAGGGATGTCACACAGTTCACAGTGACCTGTAGCTCCAGTTCCAGGGGATCCAATGCCTTCTTCCAGTCCCTGCAGGGACTGAACTTGTGCACAAAGCCACACAAATAATTGAAAAGTAGTAATAAAATTAAGTCTCTTGATAAAAAAAGTAAAAGCGAAAACATGTAAGAGAATGATCAGAGGCTCATGGTACCTGATGTCTGAGTGAACCCCAGGTTATCTGTGGCAGGGAGTTCTTACAATATAGGAGGCTGAGCGGGGCGGTGGTGGCGCACGCCTTTAATCCCAGCACTCGGGAGGCAGAGGCAGGCGGATCTCTGGGAGTTCGAGGCCAGCCTGG
>NC_022015.1:85776716-85782636 GCF_000317375.1 Microtus ochrogaster
AAAAAAAAAAAATAAATAACAAAAAAACAATATAGGAGGCTGTCACTGAGAAAGACAATGTGATGTTTCAGGCAGGACAAGGTGGTATAATTATATGGACTACACCATTGAGCTTCTTCCTCACGGGAGAATGTCCTCAGTGTGAGCAGGTGTCAGCCAGAAATGGATCAACTATAATCTGCCACGCTAATGCATTTGAATTCTTGTTCCTCTAAGCGTTTCTGACATTATACACTTCAACTTTGGTTTACTCCTGTTTCTGCCAGCATTAGGTGTGGGCAACCCAAGATACAACACTGACACTATGTGACCTCTGACCCCTGACTCTGAGCATCCTGGAAGCCACTCTACAGTCCCTACACTTGACACCTTTAATAGTGACATCACAGAAGTAACTGGGGCTCATGAAATACTATACACTTGTGGTGGTTTGAAAGAAAATGGCTCCCGTAGGTAGTGGAACTATTAGGAGGTATGGCTTTGTTGGAGTAGGTGTGGCTTGTTGGAGGAAGTGTGTCACTGTCAGGGTTGGGCTTTGAGGTCTTCTTTGCTCAAGCTTTGTTTCGTGTGACAGTTCACTTCCTGTAATCAGCTCCTTCTTCAGCACCCTGTCTGCCATGAAGATAACAGACGGAACCTCTAAAACTATTGCGCCATCCTGAAGGAAATGTCTTGCTTCGTTAAAGTTGCCTTGGTCATGGTGTCCATTCACAGCAATAAAAACCCTGAGACCAACACCCAAACTCAATTCATATCCATCCTCAACTTCCCCTTAGAGGTATTCAAATGCCATCCTGTGCCATCCTGCAGGGCAGGAGGGATGTGAGAAAGGAAAAGGTCAGACTGGAATATGAGTGTTCATCATCAACTGTAGCAGAAACCTCTTCAGTAAATTTCCAACATTTTAAAAAAAATCATTTAAACACATGGCTGGAGCCCCTCCTCAGACCTGGGGGTGAGGTCGGAGGGGGTACGGCGGTAGGGCAGAGGTCTGAATCTTCAAACTAAACCACCCCCTGGGATGAAAAAAGGATACAGAATAATTATTGGGGGAAGGGTGGGGACTGTCTATAGCTAGTTGGGTTGGCGGGTGTTTGTGAGGACATTATAGTGTTTACTTAACACTTAACCACGTGGATCCCTGTATTATAAAACAGGCAGAGAACCCTTAGTGTGCACACTCTAAAGTGTGCAGTGAGCCAGCCCATGGAGAGACGGTAGAAATGGCTTGGAAAGAGAGCTGTTTGGCTTTGACAGAGAGCTGGTGACTAGCTCCCGAGGCAGCTGTCAGTCATCCAAGGTCAAGCTCATCTGCCCTCCTAATTGCGGCTGGCGGTTTATCCTGCTCCATTGCACTGCAGTGTTTTCTGATGTCTGTTCTTTCAGAATATTCAGAAAAGACAAGCTTATGCCCTGACCGCTAGGAGAAAGGGTAACCAGTTTTATCAAGACAAAAGAAGTTGCTATCACCAAGCAGGCCTCTGCCACTGCAAGTCACTTCGTGTCAGCTGGCACATGTCACGGAATGACACAGAAAGCTGCACCTGCCATCCCTGCACGCAGCACATCAAAGTCTTCTGTACTAGGCGGCAGAGGTGCCTGACTTCCTTTATGAACTGCAATGCGGGGTGGGGCTAGGGGCAGGGAAGCCTCCTTCCTAGGGCTGTGGAGAGTGGAGCAGCAGGAGGCTCCTGTTAAAAATAGGCCCTGCACTCTTCCCTCCCACCATGTTGCTTCCGCAGGTATCTGTTTCCTGGGGGCACTGCGGGAGATGTCAGAAAGCCACAGGTAGCAGCGTGTGTGTGTGTGTGTGTGTGTGTGTGTGTGTGTGTGTGTGTGTGTGTGTGTGGTGTGTAAGCTATAATAATCTCTGCCTACTGGAAATGAATGGTGTGATGACAGAGGCAGCAGAAATCTCTACTGTGTGTGCTACAGAGAACATGTGTGTGTGTGTGTGTGTGTGTGTGTGTGTGTGTGTGTGTGTGTGTGTGTGTGTGTTGTGGGGCGGGGGGCGGGGAGGTGCCTTTTGCCTTCTGGTGGCACCTCAGAACATTTTAAAACAATTAGTAAGAGAGATAAAACTTTAGGGCTGAACGTGCCCTAGTCTAAAATTTCAATCAACAAGGGGAGAAAAGCAGCAAAGGGAGCCTGGAGGAATTCAAGCAGTCCCACAGCAGGTAAACCCTAATGGTAGTGACCCGGTGGTAAAGGTTACAGTCCCTTAACCAGAGTCCTGGAGCTGCATCCTGCGTCTGAGCCCTAAAACCAGGAGCTTTAGGCAAGTCCTTCCACCGCAAAGCTCCCCAGTTCCACATCTACTTAATGAGCGTACAGTCGCAAGGGTCCAAACCACCTCAGGCTGTCGGCAAGGTTAAGTGAGATAACACAGGCAGGGCTCACAGAGAGTACCTGTGGTGCCCATGGCTGTTCCTCTGGTTATTAAACAGGTCATTTGCTTTTTCCACCACACCAAGACTCTCACTACCCCAAGACTATTTCAGAATGAGCTTTACTAGGGTAGGGAGGGGCACGTATTGACAACCTTGTAAATACGAAACGACCGTTTCCATACGATGACTTCTGTAAAATAATTAGCTTTGATCTCCAGAAAAAGAATCACTAGACAGGAGGAGGGAGTTGATTCGAGGACACGGAGAGACTGGTGAGTGAGAGGAGCTGGCAGGGGAGGAAAGGGGACACGGGAGGAAAACACATCTGTAGTCCTGTGGGATCGATTCTGAACCTGATTCCAATTACACCTCAAATGCTCAATTTCTTTAGGAAAGAAAAGTTGTAACAACATGGGGACACAAGGCTCCAAGGATTGCTCTTCACAGTCACACAAGGGACTAGCGGGACACCTACAATGTGACACGCACCGTGCTAGCCTGTGGAGGCAGGGGGATGCACGCGTGTGAGTCCGCTGCAGATAGTGGATTAACTATCTCCACCATCAGGCCCATCTTTAATACATACATCCAGGATGTTCCTGCAAGCCAGAGCCACTGTCATGTTGAAGAAATAATGGGAAATTAATAAGGATCTTGACATGCCTGAGACGACATGGGGCTTGACAATGAAGTCATTACTCTTATCTCCTTGTGTTCCAAGAAAGCAAGAAATAGCATCACAATAAAAAAAAAAGCTCTCCTAAGAGTTGATTAGAAAATATGGCCTGCAGAAAAGCAAGCTCGTCCACACTGTTACTTCCGCATTAAAAACCCAAATATATTAGAGGAAGGGAGGGTTTTCCTCAGACCCCCACAGCTCGAACACAAAGGATCACATTAATAAGATACAATTTAGATTTGCATATTTTAATAAGCTGGGGATCAAAGGGAGCGCATAGCTGAAGGGGTGTTAAAATGTGCGCATGCAAACTGCTCACTCAGGAAAAAGGTACGTCTCCCCTCCCTGCAAGACACCTAGAATCTCAGTAGACAATTAACACAGGGTTGGCGCTCAACACCATCCAAACATTTCGGACAGGAATCCTATGATTTCACCTGTTAACCAAAGTCAGGAGGGTCGGTGAAGACACCCGAGGAGAAAGAACCCCTGGGTTCTTATGTCATCTCTAGCTACGCACGAGCAACGGCCAGTCTTCATTGCCTGCGTAGGGTGGAGTGTGAGTGTGGTTCACTATTTACTGAAGTGTTGCCGTTAGAAACAGACCCACTATCGGGGACACAGAACCCCCTTTTGTCACATTTATAAAATGATTTCCCTAGGCGGCAGTCGATGAGAAGCTAACTGTCTTTGCTTCTACGTACTGGGTCCTTCCTGAGTGTTCACTATACATCAACTCAGATGCTGTGCACATCAGCTCTGTTGAGGATGGGGTACAGCTCTGTTAGCAGAATGCTTGTGTAGCGTGCCTAAGCTCGGGTTTGATCCCCCAGCACAGGGCATGGCTCACTTTTTTAATCCAGTATATGGGATGTGGAGACTGGAGGGTCTGGAGTTTAAGGTCATCCTCAGTTACTCTACCAGATCTGAGTTCAAGGGCATCCTGGGACAGATGAAATCCTGTCTCAAAACTGACTACAAAGGGTCAGTAGTGGGGCTGGGACTCGAACCTAAGCAGATGAAAGGCAAAGTCAAACCTCGAGTCTTCTGCCCCACCTGAAGGCCTCGTTGTTCATCTCTTACTTGTGTCTCCTGAAGGTGCCTCCTTGACCTGGCTCACCAGATGCAGGCCATCTCAAAAGTGGTGTTAGGGTCTTCATCCTTCACCTCTGACACACACACACATACCCACATACACGTACACACACACACAGACACACACACACACAAGGTGCCTCCTTGACCCTAGCTCACCACATGCAGGCCATCTCAAAAGTGGTGTTAGGGTCTTCATCCTTCACCTCTGACACACACACACACACACACGTACACACACACACATACACAAACACACCCACACACTCTTCCTCTAACATCACTTTCTGTCACACTCACGTTGTTCATCAAAGTAGTTCCCAATGTCACACATCTCTTCAGAAACCTTCCACATTTTTCCCTGTCATTTCTCCCTGTCCAGCTTCAATCTCTGGGGTAAGGAACATGGAAATGTCTCTGAGGAGTTACACAGTACTTTCCCCACTGAGCCATTACAGCCCGCAGCGCCTTAAGAACCACACCCGAGAGGCCGGTCTGACGGGCTGGGACCACCAGCTGCAGCAGCTGCACGCTGTCTTCCAGAAAGCTGGTATTAGAAAGTCTCTATGGACTTCTGACTCCCAGAATAGATACCCAGGCAAGGCCCCGTACAGGCCCCAGATGTGCTTTCTGCTCTGCGTTTCCATGGACACGCCTGGATTCTTATCCCACTCTGAATTAAGCAACTTAAGTTGGTTTCTTTTATCAGAACGCTGACTATGAATCATTCTGAAGAATATCTTCTTAAGTTTCTATGGCCTGAACTGAAGGCATGCGGAACGTTGCTGGGACAGGGACTCTACACCTCCTGTAAGCCCGAACGGGAGAGGCACCCATGACATCACAACCACTGACTCGCAGATGTGGCTCTTGATTATCAAGATGACAGTGGAGCAGAAATCTCTGTCGCTGGATAAAATGGGTTTTAAGAACGGCAGCAACAGATGTACCAGGAAGGTGAGAAGCTACAAACTCATCTTCTACACCAGTGGGGGAAGGTGAGCACACTGGTATTGGCAAATGCCACTATCTGGCTTTGGCCAGGACCTTCCAGACAGAGAGAGAAGGCGGTTTTAAAAAGATGTACACACTCCTTAAGGTCCTGGGAGTTTGGTGCTGAGGTCCAGGGGGACAGAGGCTAAGAACAAATGTTTAGCCATTTATTTGTTTGCTTGTACAGACTCAAGCGATGGAGCCTGCAGTTCAGACTCTGTGGAAGGAGAGAGAAGCAACACAAGCGATCAACTATACAGACAGAGTTTATTGTACAGAGGGAATAATATATTAAAGTGATGCCTTGGAGACACCACAACAGTCAGAGGGCAAGTCCACCAAACCTGCGAAACCTGGGGCAGGGGAAAGCTTGCTTCTTTGAGACACAAGAAAATAGGGAAGGGAGACACGGATGTGGGAGAGGCTGCCGAGGGCCAGACCATTCTCAAACTCATCAGGGGACAAAGAAGTCTGGGGGTCATTCTTAAGCGCAGTGCAAGTCACCGAAGGGTTCCTAGTAGAGAAGTGGCACAATCTGACTCTTGTGTGTGGCGAGCGACCGTTTCATCTCTGGGTGATGAGTGAGTGGGGGTGGTGACATAAGGTGGTTCAGAGATGGAGCTGGGGCATCTGCGTAGAGGCTATGCAGAGAGGGAGCAGGGGCATCCGTGTGGACGCTGTTCAGAGAGGGAGCAGGGGCATCCGTGTGGACGCTGTTCAGAGAGGGAGCAGGGGCATCCGTGTGGACGCTGTTCAGAGAGGG
>NC_022015.1:85782736-85800005 GCF_000317375.1 Microtus ochrogaster
TTCAGAGAGGGAGCAGGGGCATCCGTGTGGACGCTGTTCAGAGAGGGAGCAGGGGCATCTGTGTGGACGCTGTTCAGAGAGGGAGCAGGGGCATCTGTGTGGAGGCTATTCAGAGAAGGAGCAGGGGCATCCGTGTGGATGCTGTTCAGAGAGGGAGCAGGCGCATCCGTGTGGACGCTATTCTGATAATTCAGCACCCTGCACGGTGCCCATCACAGCAGGTTCTTCACTGTGACACTTTCAACGTCCCCCATGCAGCCCTTGAGCTCATCCACTCGGCGGCAGTCTGCAGGGAGACACTGAGAGCACTGGGTTGGCTTATTCATCTTACTTTTTGGTGATATCAAAACCCCATGCACATGACTTTGCCACCATAACCATCACCTTGCCTCAGTTTATCTGTCTTTCTGGGACTTCTAGAGCTGAAGGAGGACTGCATAGGAAAGGAACAGGAGAGATGAGCATCTCATGGATACCTGGCCACGATCAGGGTCAGGCTCAGTGTCCCTGCCTCTGTAGACCAGCAGGCTTTGTTAAACGATTCCAACAATGGTTCCTCACTGGTTGGGCACTTCCTACTCCCCTCTCTTTAAAATACTTCTTGGGATGACTTCCGTTTACTGCGAGTTGTTTACAAAGCCGTGATCCTACCAACTGTAAAATTAAATAGCTCGGCTTTTAAAAATGGGAAGGTATGTGTTGGCCTTCTGTATCCTCTGGTCGAATCTGTGGATTCAATCAACTAAGGATGGAAAATATTAAGAAAAATATTTAACCTGTCTCAACATCGACACACGCTTTATTGTACCATCCTTCCCTCAACAGCACGGTCCAACTGTTACTTACACAGCGATTACGGTGTGTGAGGTACTACATGATTGACAGTGTACCAAACAGGAAGACTTGTGTAAGGGCCAGGCAAGTACAGTATCATTTTACACAAGAGACTGCACACGCTCTGTTTTGGGTTCCTCTGGGAGATCCTGGAACTTATATGAAGGGAGAACTTACAATGAGCCAAGGTAGGCAAAGATACCTCGAATAAAATATACCATTTGCTATAAGGGAAAACTCAGAAATTGGACTACATGAAGTAAACAAACTTCTGCTGATCCAATTGATAGCATTTAAACAGCAAAAGGCAAGCAAGCTACTGTGTGGGTGGAGATGTTTGTAATACATTCATCTGACAAAAGATTTTCTGAGCGTTCTAGGAATCAATCAGAAAAAAAAAAAAAAGCAGACAACCCAGCAGAAGCAGGCAAAACCAGACATGCACTCGCAAGAAACAACATCCAAGTAGTTTTGACAAGAGAAAAACAGAACGTGGAGCCGTGCTCAGCATCACTAGCTCATGGGGTCCGGTGCTGTAAAGCTATGGGAAGCCATGACAACTCCAGGAGATCACCATAAAGGAGCAGAGCCTGTGAGAGCAGACATGGTTGAGGGCATAGATCACCCGGCACAGACACAGCCCAGCTGGGACAGAGAGGGAGCACCAGTCACTTGGGAAAACAGAAACTCAGAACTCTTTACCAGTACTAACGAGGCTAGACGTAAACATATGACCTAGTAAATGTGGCCAGATGAAGTGTGGATTTGTGGGTATCTGTGCCTGCATTGTGTATATGTATATGAGCAACAGACATACAAGGATCTTCACTGTTGCAGTATTTGTAGCTCCGACCTACAGCAACTGCGCAGTTGGTGACTGTGTTGTCATGAGAGAGAGTCAACACAGAGCGATGAAAATCCACAAACTATTGCTCCATGTAACAACATGGACAAGTCTTATGAATGTAATGAAATTAAACAAGAGGAGTCAACTGCAAAGAGTTCATGGTATGTGATTTCATTTATAGAGTTCAAAGGTGAATCTAATCTATGCTGACAGAAGATACATGGAGGCTCACTCTTGAGGTAACCTAAAAAGAAGAGGCCTTTGGAATCCCAGGAGCTTTTAGATTCTTGACTAGGTGACATGCACAGGGCTATGTTCACTGTTTTAACAAGTTTTCCTATTAGTGTGCTCTTTGTACATGTCCAGGGCTATTCAGGGGATTCTCAGGCATACATAATGGGCCGTGAGCTAGGCTCATACATCTTGCTGTGTACCTACGATCTGTTTACTGTTCCACGAGCTACACTCCAAGTTAACTTCCACAGCAGCAATTTCTAAGGTCTTTATCACAAGGGCTTACTGAGCATTAACACAAGAGATGTCGGACTGGAGCAGAGGAAGGATGTGCCTTTAAGATGAGGCCTTTGTGTTCTTGGCCACCACTGTCAATCAGTTGGAACTGTTCCACACATAGGTCAGGCCACAACCCTGCTGGGAGCCATTCAGGGAACACAAATACAGCGTCTCACATCTCTTCTTGGAGTGTTTATACATTAAGTATAGTAAGTTAAAGTGCTTGGTTTTTTTTAAGTATAATTACTTTAAATATAATGGTATTGTTAATCACGTCTCAGAACTGCTGTATGTTACCAATGTCATTTCCTCTCATCCCCGTATCACTTATATGGAATAAGTATTAAAAATAGGGATGTAGGTACAACAGGCAAAATCACAAGCTCGGCAGATGACAAGCAGAAAAAGTATGTTACATACAGTCTCTGGGCTCTGTTGTAATAGGAGGGGCGGGGCTGCGTCCCCAGCACCCCAGGCGCTTGGCTAGCTTATGCCCCGAAATAACAACACACAGATTGTATTAATTTAAACACTGCTTGGCCCTTTAGTTCTAGCCCTTACTGGCTAATTCTTGCACGTGGACTAGCCCATTTCTTATAATCTGTTGTAGCCCACGAGGTGGCTTACCAGGGAGCTTCTAGCCTACGTCCATCCTGGGTCGGAGCTTCATTGCATGTGCCTCAGAGAGCAGAGCTATCCCTGCGTCTGCCCAGGAGCCGGGAGCATGGTGTCTCTGCTCCAGACAGCAGAGCTGTCAAGTCTGAGCTCACTTCCTCTTCCTCCCAGCATTCTGCTCTGTTTACTCCACCCACCTATGATCTGAGCTATGAGCCCAAGCAGTTTATTACTTAACCAATGAAATCAACAGATTGATATATGACACTCCCACATCAGGGCTCCCACACCCCATAACCGCTGTCAGTACTGCTGCAAACACAGAGCTTCACCGTCCCTCTCTCCCCCTCATCTTCTAGTGGGGAAAGCAATGAGGTGAACAGCAAAGGCCACCTGGCCATCCACTTTGTCTCAGAAGGTAGATTCCCTTAATGAGAGTGATCTGTTCAAGTCACCTGCAGACATCTAGAAAGAGTCCCCAGGGAAACAGAGAAGCACCTCCCAGAGCATAGAAACTTATCACCCCGGACGATTAGAACATGCTTCAACAAAGGGCTGGGAAGACGGCTCCGTGGGTAAAGTGCCTGATCTGCAAGATGAGAACCGAGTTCAATCAGTAGAACGCATGCACAACAAAGACAGGCACGAACAGTGTCATGTGCTCATAATCTCGGGATTGAGGAGGCCGAGGCAGGCACATCCTGGGGGCTCCACAGCCAGCCAGCCTCACACGCTTGGCAATTTCCAGGCCTGTGAGAAACGTGTCCCCAGAGCCAACGTGGGTGACACCTGAGGAATGCCAGCCGAGACTGCCCTCTGGATTCCACACAGATGCTCACACATGTGTGCACACACATGTGCGTATGTGTACACACACACATCCAAAAGCAGTACAGTGATTTTCTATGCTGCTCAGTTCCAGCAGCGCCCCCACTCCGAGCACAATCAGGCTTAGGAAAACACAGCAGTAAAGGAAAGCCCAGGAGGGCACTGCTTCCCCAGAACCTCATGAAAAATGGAAGGTCTGGCTGTCAGAGACAACGGCTGCTTCACAGGCACCGTCCTCATGCCGGATGCATGCTGGGTGCGTGCTGGAGCTGCAGGCTGAGCTGGAGCCGCAGAGGTTTATGGGTGCAATGACTGGCTCTGGGTGGTGAAACTGGCAGGTTGGCAGGAGAAAGGTCTCTATTGGAACAGGCTCTGCAGACACCTACTTTTTTAAAAAAGGCAGAAAACAAAAAGGCTACCATCTCATGCGTGCCTGAGTGGCCCATGCTGTGTTAGCCTCAAGTGCAGCAGGTACCAAATGAGATGTTATTCCAGTCAATCAACCAATCAGCTTCCCTCACCCCTACAAGAAGGCAGAGGCCCTCACACCAGACAAAGGGCACAGAGTACCACTAAATACGGGGACGCAAGCCATCAACGGATGCCCTATCCCTGGTCTCACGGTCCATGGGGAAGGACAACAAAAGAATATTCTACTTAATGAGAATAATCTGTCATTGCTGCATCAATCTGATTGATGTAATGGGACCATTTCAACAGAGGAAATTACAGGTCATTAGGGGCCATTTCAAATGAAGTTAGGGGGCTAAATGGTTTTCTTCAGCTTTCTGAAGAATTCACCCAGAATTTTATTTTGTGCACCTCCTTCTGAGGGTAAGTGGAGGCTGGCACACTGGAAGGACGGGAACAATTCTTGGTTCCTAGACTCAGCCATCCATTCCCAGCTGTACTCTCTGCCCACACCTCCTTGCAATGTGCCACTTAGGTTTGATCCAACATGTGTGCCATCCCCCCCGCGCCCGTCCATTCTTTATTTATTGTCTTCACTGATAAAAACAAACACCCCAGTTCTGGGTTGTTTATGAAACAGTCTGATGATGTGATTCCAATTAGACGGTGAAGAGCTACAATAAAAGGAAACTATAAATCATGTTACCGTCTGTTCGGGGCTGACAAAGGCAGGCAATGGAAAGGTTAAGTTGATGGTCTGCATTTAATCTGTTCTATTGTGGAAGTAAAACCCAATTAGAGGTGGTATTTCACTGCAGGCTCTCACTGTCTCCCCTTTGTTCTTTAATTGGAATTGTACCTATTGTGTTTTTAAACTAGGGGGCGGGGTCATTATCTCCGTCCCCCAGTGTGGCATAAGGGGCGCCCTCTTGATAAACCTGGATCACCATGTGCCAATGCCTGCTAATTATAGCCAGCCTGTTGCCCAGAGACGGCTTTTTTGTAACCCTACAGTGTTTAGGAGCTGGGTTGTCTTCAGATAATCAGGCCATAATGAACTCTATTGCCACCAGTTTTGCTCTCCCAAGGAAGGAAGGATGAGTAATGTGGGAACTCACACAAAAGGAGTTTCCAAACATTAAAACCATAGAGGAAAGTTTAGCCTGCACAGTTCCTCGGACTCTAGCCCTCCAGCCATGGTGTGAGCTCACACACGATCACTAGTTGGCGCATCTGAACTCAGACTGCCTTCCTTGTGGACTTCCAAGTCAATCTTTAGTGATGTCTTCCAAGGTTCAGCACCCTCACACTGCTGGAGCTGGGTATGGAATGCCCATGAGAGACAGGTATGCCTCAAAGGTCACCTTTGTAAACAACCATCTGGCTAAGCTCAGAAGACCCTTCACACTAGGCAGCCGAGGTGATACCACAGAGCGGGGGGGGGGGGGGCGCGGGAGGGCACTTTCCTCTTTTCTCTCTTGCTTTCGGCAGACCCATGCCTTCCAGGGAAAGGTTCAGAGCTGTGCTCATTCGCGCCTTCACGCTTCAGAGCACACTGCTCTACGCCCTGAGCTCTGCTCGTCCTTCTAGGGGTTTCCTATCCACCCTTGAAGAGCACCACTGCCTGCCTGTTGATGCTGTTCTGCCCTCTCTGACTCTCTTCCTCATCCTCCTTGTCCAGCTACAGCCTCTGCACCACAATGCCAATGTTTGGAGGGGTAGCGCGTGCTATCCCACAGGCCTGTTCTTGCTACAGAACTACCTCAAAACACTGTATATTCTTAGTGTCGTGTACAATGCATGTCAGCACAGCGAAAGAATGGGAGTGAAGAAATGCATGAACTCATCAGTCAATCAATGAACAGAGATCTCAGAGCTAGCAATGGGGACATCTATGACATACTCCATAGACCCTGACTTTTTTAGAAACTCAGTTGGAGCACAGAGTCTTCTAGTCTTTGCTCAGTTTTTTTGATAAGCCAGAAAGCCTTTTTTATAGGACGGTCTCCAATCTCTTCTCTGGATTGTTCCCATAATCTAGTCCTACTGGCAAATGGCCTGCTGACCCCACACCATGATGACAGTCCCTAACATGGGCATTCCCATTACCCCCACAATCCGAGCAGGTGCAGAGAGGTGAAAAGCACACTGTTAGATAATGCAGAGACAGCCCTCTGCCTGGTCAGCATGCTGCTCAGAAAGCAACCGAGGAGACCAAAGGCCTTGGTAGATGCTTTGATTATCAGGTACACCCAGAAAACGAGAACCAGCCATGGGATCCCAGAGGGCAGACATGGATGGGGCATCCCCCAAGCTCAAGAAGGTGCCGAATGAACGAATGATTCAAGCAAAGACTCTGCAGAGGGAAGAAGAGGTGGCTCCTTCTTAAGATTTATTAGGACATTCTGCAGGCTTCAAGAGGCTTCTCTAGGAAAGCAGTTACACCTCTGGTCAGAGAAGAAAAAAGCTGTAAATCTGGAGGTGAGGTCAGACACAGGAAGGGAGGCCACTGCTGCAGACAAAAAGCCAGCAGTGCCAGGAGGACAAAGTCAACTTGTGGGCAGACATGGCTGCTCAGTCATGCATCAGCGGGTTCCTGGAGGAATGAGGAAGCCACTGGGGCTCACCCTGTCCACCCAGAGAGAGCAGAGCAAGGAGGCATTCTGTCGGCATCTGGCACCCACAGTCAGCTAGGTTGCCCTGGGTCCAGTGACAGTGGACACCAAGAAGGGCCAAACTCACAGGGCCATAGGGAGGCCAGAGCTCCGCCTGTAGTGCACAAGTGCCAGCACTCTTGGGCTCTGGGAAGGGGGCACAGGCCTTTCCCCCTGTGGCACACCTACAAGGGAGTCCTTGGTCCCATCAAATACAGAGGCTGCACATCCTCAACTGCACAAAGTTTGTGTCTGAGAGAATCAGGGCATTGTCCCGGCCACACAAAAACCAGGCCAGCATGTGTCCTGGCAATCCAAGCGTGAAATATAATCAATGTGTACAGGCCACAGAGCATGGCTGGAAATAAGAAAATGCAGACCAGTTTCCAACATGACTTCAGAGCACAAAAGTCACCTCTAGGAGACTCGATCTCCCTGATGACCCTGCCCCTCCACAGTGGCAGAGTTAGGAGCCCCACTCTGGCCCAGTTCATTCTAGTGCTGTCTGTCCAGCAGCACCCAAATGTGCTCCTCAGAATTGGATGAGGGTCCTGTGAAGGGTTCCCCAGTCACAGACACAATGAGTAAACTGACCATGAGGGATTGCTGCACAACTTGCCATGGCCTTTCTATGCCTCTATGCAGCAAACATTCACAGGCAACACTGTGACTTACTCTATGCCCCTAACACTGACTTCTGAGAATGGCAGAAAGCAAGGGAAATGTCATTCTGAATGCATGCTTGGAGTTTTCTGTCTAGGAGTCTGCCCAAGCAAGGTGGCTTCACTTCAGAATATGATCACTGGGCGGTGGTGGTGCATGCCTTTAATCTCAGCACTTGGAAGGCAGAGGCAGGCAGATATCTATGAGTTCAAGGCCAGCCTGGTCTACAAGAGCTAGTTCCAGGACAGACTTGCAAGCTACAGAGAAACCTATCTCAAAAAAAAAAAAAATTCAGAATATGAAGCCCACAGCTGCTGGTCCTGGTTCAGGCTGGGTCAGGAACCCTGCTGTGCTGGCCGACAGGTATCCCGTGATATCATGACCCAGGTGACCACATACAGAGGTACAAAGCACTGACCACCATCATCCCATCCTCCTTGCCATCTTTCCTCTCCATTCAGAAAACAAAAAGTAGCGACTTCCCATAATTCCACAGCATGCACATCATGAGTTAACAATGAATCCCACCCCACTTCTGCTGACAATTTACAATTATTTTTTTTTACATTTGTAAGTCACATGCCACATGAAACTTATGTTTTTAGACCAACTGATGTATCAGAGACCTTGCCCTGCCGAAACATGGAACTGCCTCATCCTGACGGTCAATTTCATTCTCCACCACTGTAAAAATTATTACTTATTCCCTAGCCCCCCATTGCTGACTATGAAAGGCTTTTGGTTCGTGTCTCTCGGTTTTTATTAGTTGTGAAAAATAAACATCCTAGAATCTATGTCTTCAGGTACCCACACTGACTTCCTAGAAGAACCCTAGACAGAGATTAGAGGAGTCACGGGTTGGGTTATTTTTAATTTTAAAAGATATTGTCATATTACTCTCCAAGGCTGCTGTAACCATTTTCCAGGCCCACTAACACTATAGAAGAATCCCGTTTAGCACATTTCCAGGGTGGCTATTTGGGTATGTGTCTCTCTTCCGCAAGCAGACAGAAAATGCCTCGAAGGCATCATGCATTGCTGATCCATTCTGGGTGCTCATGTCCTTGGCATTTGATTTCACTCACACTACGCAGATGCATAAGGAATATTTTCTAGACGGATGTCAGTAAGAAATCATTAGACATCATTCAAGTGCCTGAGCTGAAACAATAACCCACAAGCAATAAACTAAGATTCAGTGTTATACAACATGACAAAGGCATACAATTATCAGTAAGAATAACTGTCCTAAATGGGCTGGAGATCAATGGCCAATTAATGGGCAATATATGTTTCACAGAAGGATGGACTGTCTTTAACAAATCATGCATTTAGACAACCCCCAAGTGGCAGGGACCACCAGGCATGGAGCCACGAATAGATCGGGAAGCCACTCACACACCAATGCGAGTTCCTGCAATGCTTGGGAGGAAAGACACCTGTCAATAACAGCAATGAATTATTAATTCTCTGCTTATAGGATCTTAATTTACTGCTCAGTTCCACATAGGGAATCCATGCAGGAATAGGAGCCTTGACACTCTAGGCTCCGGGTCTCCTTTTCAGGAAACGCCTGGACAGGGCAGCAGAGTAGCAGAAAGCAGAACCAGGGACAGGAGAGAGGCCATGCCTGCTGGGAGAGGAGGGTGGAGCCCTGGTGGCCTCTGAGGGTGAAGCAGTCACTGAAAGTAACAAACGGGAGCCTCCTGCCACTCTGGACATATTCAGTGTGATCCCTGGAAAGCCCTTTCTGTGGCTGGCACCACAATTTGCCAGGCTCCTGCTATCTGACTGCTGGGATTTCACAAGCCCTTCACTGTCATCTGACACCCACGCATACAGACCTCCCTTATGTGAGCCCCGCCGTGTTATACAGGACACAGCACCATTTCTGTAGCAAAGGCGGAAGAGGAAGTACCCTCCACTAAGAAGGAGGTTGCAGGGAGTTGGCTCAGTCTTCTAAAATGCCTGCCGTGTGAATGTGAATTTGGATCGCCAGTGCTGATGTAAAGAAAGTGGGCACTGCAGCGTGCATCTGGAATCCCAGCACTGGGGAGGCAAAGACCAGAAGATCCTCGAAAAATCACTGGCCAGTATAGCCAAGTAAGTAAAGTACGGGTTCAATTAGAGAGGACCTGTCTCAAGAACATGATAGGTAGTGACTGAAAAGACACCCATTGTTGACCTCTGGTCTCCAAACGTTTTTATACATGTGAGCATACCCAGATGAACATATATGCACATCATACACTTACACACACACATACACACACACACATACACACACACACACACACACACACACGCTACAGAGAAGGACACTGAACACAGCTATACCATGAAAGTGGAGCCTAACTACAACTTTACTGTCCTGCAAAAATATACTTGTAAATTCACCTGCAAAAGGACCACTTGGTCCTTAATCAAAAGGAAGAAGCATCTGAGCCCCCTCAAAACATGCAGACCCACCAAAGATCCCCAACTTCACACATCATCCCGTGTCTCCCAGCTGCTTCTGTCTGCCAGCTGTCTCTCAAGTTCTAGATTTAAAGGATCACACTCCCTTCCTTGTCTTCAGGATGAGCCCAAGTGCTAACCACAGCGTGTTTTATTAGCTCTTCCCAAATCTAAAAGACAACAGCCTTGACGCAATAAGCATGTGATCCAGCCAGGTCTGCTTGATCCGTGCACAGATCTAAGCAGAGGTGGTTAAGCCAGAGAAGACACCAGCCCTAAAGTCTAACAGAAATAACCTGAGAGCAGAGGGAAGGCAGAAGAGCAGGGTCTCTGTGTTTCTCCACTGGCTTGAGAATCTCACAGAGGGTGGCTGGGGGCAAGAGCGGTTCTAGGACTGAGAGAGACCCAACTATTTCCGCAGCTTCCCAGAAGCATTGGCAGCTAGATCAGAGTGTGCCTCCACCAACCGGTTCTGGGCTTCCTTCTTATTAAGTTCCTGTGGTCAGGCATCACAGCCCTGCCAGGGAGGTCCATCTGCAGAGGTTCCAGAGAGTGAGAATGCTCACACATGTGCACACTCACACATTCTGCATACACACAGCTGAGACTTTGCCTACTGGTAACACAGCAAAAACCTATGTTCTAAACTTTCAACTAAACTAACAAATTAGATTTGTGTGTATGCACGTTTGCATGAGTGTGGGTGTGTGTGCACACGGAGGCCAGAGGTCAATTCTTCACTTTCCATCCATCTTATATTTTGAGACAGTCTCTCACTGAACCTGTAAGCTTATTGATTCAGCTAGATGGCTCTTTCTGCCTCTCTGGTGCTGGGATTACAAGCATGGACAACCACACTGACTTTTTATGTGGGTACCGAGAATTGAACTCAGGTGCTCATGTTTGCAAGCAAAAACTCAACCTACTGAGGCACCTCTCTGGCCCCTGGAAATCAGATTACTACAAGAACAATAATATACTGATCCAAAGGATTGCATTGCGCTGTGTGCATGAATGTGCTCCTGTACCATCAAAGTTGACAGTAAAGAGTGAACTCTACGGTCAACAAGGTACGTTTCAAAAGAGAACTTTAGTTTAGAGGAATCCCGGTTGGAAGGGGGTGCACTGCTTTTGGATGATGAACAACACTAGATTCACAAGGACAAACCTGGTCTACCATGGTCTATCTTAACACATGCCTACAAGTAAAAGCAGTTGTGAAGACAGCAGCTTCACTCATAAACATGGTCACGCGGTTGCCAGCCATTTTAATGTCACATGCTGCCACTGGCAGGTGACCCCCTGGTCCACAGTGTGGGAAAGGCTATGTGCCCTGCTCTTAATAACTCTGAGCCTGCATGAGGAAAAATCAATGTAATGACCCATAAGAGGAATCTGCTCGTAAAGAAGGTCACTAAACACCTTGAGTTATTCTCTGGCTCTTAAGGAAAGAAAACCCCATAAAAACCTATGGGTAGGGCGTAACCTCAGGCTCCATTAATGCGTGTGGCTCAGGGAGGTAAAATACCCATGGGCATCCACGTCAACATTCTCCTCCTTGTCTCCATCCATACCAACAGCTTTTGCCTGGGTGCAGCCTTCAGTATCTAAGTGCCTGTGTATCAGACACTTGCCTGAGAAGCACTGGGGCCAAACCATAGCCTGTCACCACCATCAAGTCGATTTGTTCTCAGCCAATTGAAGACATTGTCGGCAAACAATTTATCCACAGCCTCAGGTTTCCAGCATCACTCTGGTGCCTTCAAGGTCCATTTCATCTTGGCTTGTTTCTTGCTAACTGCAAGCTCCAAGCCAGGTTGCATCTTGAAAGTCGTGCAAACCTTGAATAAATGCAACTGACTGGTCAGAGATGCAGTTGTTTTCTGCATGGCCTCCTCTGCCTTATCGTGGCTTGTGCTGTTTCTCTTAGTATCACATGGCATGATGAATGGGGGACAGAGAACCCAAAGGGCTTGTCCCATGTGAGCAAGACAGACATACCTTTGTCAGCTTTCTCTTCAGGGTGGAACGGACATGGGGGAACTCTGAGTCAAAGGCTAGGATGAGCTATTATATCACGGGCTTCATAGATGATGGTCAGGTTTCTTCCACGATACCCTGGCTCAGAGACTGTAAGGAACTGAATGAATCCTACTTCCTAGGGCCCCGAGTGTAATCTGCATCTCTCAGCACTAGGATATGACAGATGAGAAATGTTGCCAGGTCTTTTGCAATGTCACCAATGCCTTGGGATACTCTCTTAATTCTGCCACTAAGACTCTTTGTGCTACCTTTGAGATGACATCATTCCTACCCCTGAATAGGTCTAAGGTAGCACTAGTTCAGAAGATCCACAAGAGGACAACCCCCTTAGCTCGTCTCCACGTCACACTAGGCCTGCCGGCCACTGCGGAATGCTGACGACTTCACGTTGATAATCCCCAGTACCAGGCACCCCGTGAATGACTTTTACAACCATACTTCTCATTCACTGGAAGCCTGAATGCATCCTCAAAGCAAAACTCAGGGCTTTACTCTGTTAACTTGAGCTTGGAAATTAGCGAGCTGAGGATAGGGAGAGACCTCAGCTGGTGAAGTCCTGCCATGTGTGCACAAGGACCTGACTTGAGTCCCCAGAACCCAAAAAAAGAAAACTTCAAGGTATATGGCATGCACATGTAATCCTAGCACTGGAGAGCCCAAGACAGGGAGATCACTGGGGCTTGCTGGCCAGTCAACCAAGCCTATAGGGCAAGTTCCAGGCCACTGAGAGATCCTGTTTCCAAAAACCAAAACAAAATACAGTAGAGACTGTATGAAGAATGATAGCCAAGGTTAGCCTCTGCACATACAAGAATGATTCACATGGACAGATGGACAGGCAGACAGACAGACAGACAGACACAAACACAGACAGAAAGACAGACAGACAGACAGACACACACACACACACACACACACAGAGACAGACGAGAGAAAGAGGGAGACTGACCTCTTAAGCTCTGCACTTTCCTTAAAAAACAAAAATCTAACATGAACCTAAAACTCTAAGGGTGACCCTAAAACTCGCAGTGTTTGCCAGCGGCTTTTGTGCAGCCAATTAGTCCCTTTTGTATGCTCCGTCCTGCTTTGGTTCGGGTAAGCGGGAGCAGCATTTAAAATGAAGGCATTGTTTATTCACAAATCAAATAAGCTCCCGACAGCTGCCCCAGTGGCTTCCTCATTCAGTCAAATTAATGCCCACGGCCTCAGGGTGAACAGGCTTCTGGGGAAAATGTGGGCATTTATTTTCAGTTCCCCATTTGGTGTTGGGTCTTTTAATGCCAGATCCTACTTAATATACCCATGCTATGTTAAACTGTGTGCAAATTTATTCGCCAACGACTTGACAGAATTCATACTATTAAAGTCACGCAGGATTTACACTGGAAAAATTAAGTCTCTACTCCATGCACAAGCAGTGGTAAACCCAGCACCACGACAGTGGAAGCCCAACCCGTCACCCCGCAGAAACCAGCCCTCATTTTGCTTCCAATGACCACTGTGAGGAAGGTCATTTAAAAGCACTGCAGGAATTTTGTCCCCCACTCATGAAACCATTTATATGAATCCTTTTATACATTTCTCATAAAACTGTTGCTCTTTTAAGTGCATAGCCACTTGTCTTCCCAATATTTGCTTTTTCATCCCAGCTGAGGAGGCACAGACAGCTCTTAATAATATGTTATTGAGCTCTAGACACATCTCTCAGACTGCTTTCTCTGGAAGCCCAGAGCAACTAAGAGGCAATCTCTGAGTCTGGGGTGAGTTCTGATCAAAGCAGAGCTTTGATTTCTTCAGAGTGTCTCTATGTGATGTCAGTCATTCCGAAGCCTTCAACACACCTTAAGCCGATCATGGCAGAATTATAAATGTAGCAGACACACAGTGCCTCTCCACATCTGACTCTCCACTGTCCCTTCACTGTGGACAATGAGAAATCACTTTAACATGCTTAAGATGCCTGGTCTGTCTCTTCTCTCATAACACAGAGAATGTCACCAAAGAAAGACTCTTATAACTCATGGGATGGGACTGTCTGGGCTGCTCCCTCACACACTGCAACAGCTACCTACCCAAGGCTGTAAAAACCAGTCGGCCTGTTCCTGGAGCTGTCTGTAACCAGAACAAGGTGATGGGCTGCTGTTAGTCTCACAATGAGACCGAACGGTTTCTTTGTGACAGAGCTACACTGTTGTATGTGTTTATGATATAAGGGTATACTTGTTCCTGCATTGGTGTGGGGGATCTCCGACCTTGCAGGAGTTGGTTCTCTTTTCACCTCTCAGATCCCCAGCTCTAAATCAAGGTCACCAGGTTTTAGCATTAAGTTCCTTTACCCACCGCTCCACCTATCTTTTAAATACTGCCTGGGCAGACTCTCTCTCCTCTTTCCCCTCCACCCTCACTTTCTGGACATAAAAACATTCACATTCACATCTCCTCAAGGTACCTCCAGCTACCAGTGACAACCCATGGAAACAGGAAGAGGATCCTAACAACCCTTGAACCCCAGAACCCAACAGTGTCCCTTCAAATTGTGAAGGAAGAGGATCCTAATAACTCCTGAACCCCAGAACCCAACAGTGTCCCCTCAAACTGTGCAGGAAGAAGATCCTAACAATCCCTGAATCCCAGAATCTAACAGTGTCCCCTCAAACTGCAGAAAGAGAATGTAAAAATCCCTGGATCCCAGAATCCAACAGTGTCCCCTCAAACTGTGCAGGAAGAGGATCCTAACAATCCCTGCACCCCAGATTCTGACAGTTTCCCCTTGAACTGTATTTCTTTAGCCTTTAAGGAGCAGCAGACAGTCAACAGAATGCAACTTTATTTTCTTCTGGGAAGAGACCCAACGGTTTGTTAACCTGACAACAGCTCCCCAATGTTTCTCATGTCAACACTTCGGCTACAAACTTGCCTCCAGGTTTGCACTTGGCCTTCCCAGTGCCATCATCAACAGCTTAGCATCACCCACATGGCAGGTGCATTTTCAGTAAGCCTTGCCTTTGCCCCTACCATCTTTTCCTTAGTCTGGCATGGCACTCACATTACCTATGCCCATAGTCTCGCCCTGGCCAGATCCTTGGCCAAGTGGGCAGAAACTGCCTCAATCCTCTGACCCATCTGCAGGGACTCAGTCCTGTGCCTGTGATTAAACACCATCAGAAAGAACCCTCAGCACCTTTATTTATAAACCTAGCTGTAGCCAGGTTCACTGCTTTTCATTCCCAAGTTCTTCGTGAGATTTTTACTTGGTATTATCACGGCACAAAGGTCTTTGCTGTACAAAACAATCCGGCAGCCTGAGCTTAAGACAGAGATTTCTAGGTTCCACCTGTAGAACGTCAGCAGCAATCCACACCACCACAAGTGATAGTCACCAACCATCCCTGGAAAACCACCACTAGGACATCTTCAACCATTAAGACACTTGGAAAGCTCACTCCTGACATCTAAGAGCTGGATTGGGGAGGTGCTTCTGGAGGCAAGAGCACTTCCTGTGCAAGAGTGGTGCTCAGAGCCTGGACCCAACTGCTTGGAAGGCTGACCTTTTAAGGACCCTTTAAGTGCATAAATTGGAGACCTGGCTGGCTATCATAATGAGATTCCACCCCAAAATGAAAAAAAAAAAAAAGAATCAGTGGTCTATGTAGGAACCAGCCATAATAAGCTAAATAGAAACAGACCACTCAAAGGAAGTTCTTTCAACCATTATCACCTGCCAGAGTAGGACTCGGCCATCCTGAGTCTCAGTAGTTTACCCTGAAGCAATACCTGATTGCAGGAAGAACCACAAACTGAGATTACTTGAGCACCACCCAAGAACAGACCATCCAAAGGAAATGTCTAATGTTCCAACCCTTTAGGATCACCTGCCAGCACACTCACCTGGACACCCCTAGACAAATGTCAGCCAATCAGGGGTCCTGAACCTCAGAAACCCCTCACTCCCATCTTTACTACTATAAAAACCCAACTCTAACTGAGCTCAGGGCTCTCCGATTATTCCAATACGTTGGACACATGGAGAGACCAAGTCTACAAACTTGTACAAAATAAAGGCTCTTTGCTTTTTCGCATGGGACTCGGTCTCCTTTTTGGGTTTTGGGGGAACCTCAAGGATCTGGCCTTAACAGTGTAAACTTTTAATTTTTATGTTTTTTAGGTAAGACAGTAATTTATTTAACAATGTTTGTTAAAGACCTCAAAGTCTGAGGTATTTTTCCGGGAAACTAGAATGTTGCAGCAACCCCCCCACCCACCCCCGCCCCGCGCCTTCCAGGAAAAGCATGGCTTAGTGTGTCTCTCACTGTGCTATCAACAGAAGAGTCTCAAAAGGAGACTAAGGCAAAGCGAGAAAGGGTCAAAATGCAAGTGTTGCCTACAAAGGCACAAGCCTACAAAGGCAAAAGCCCTTTTCACACCAGATGCCCTTCCAGGTCAGCTGTTTCCTGCTGTAAATACCCACCTGCTGTTATCCACCCTCCCTTCCTACCCTCCCTCAAGTGCTCACCAGGCCTCAGAGGAAAGAGCAGCCCAACTCTGTTGACATAAATGCTCAAGTCCCCTTCAAGTCAACTATGGTCACGGAGAGGGTGGAAGGGCTGGCCTGAGGAGTCTTTCAAGGTCCCCAGGGGGCTTCCCCTTCCTGCTGTCTGTCAGGCAGAGGCTGCTGAGAGGCTCAAGCTGAATTTTTCATGGGTCTGGCCTACTGCTGGGTTCTTTTATTCATCATTACTTTTATTTGATCCAACTGTTTCTTGATGCAATCCACATCCAGCATGAAGATTATATGCATACCAGACTTCCCTCCAAATACACAACCCACAAAGACTCTCCTATGGAAACACTCTCCCAGACCTCCCAACTGTTTCAATGGCCTCCCTTTGGATATTTAGATGTCTGTTCCAGACGGGGCAGTCAAGTGTGCCCTACTCCATGGGAAGCAAGCAGTCTTGTTGCCAACTAAGTGTGGTAGGCTGGACTCCTTTTCTGGCTGTGCCTCCTGGCTTCTACCAACCACCAACTTAGAGCCCTATGTCCCGCCTCCACTGCAGGGCACAGAACTAATTCCAAGACAGATCACTGTCCCAGTCGGACAAGAACAGGGTAAACTTATCCATCAATTCTTCCTCCTAAAGGTGACTCTGCACCTAAACTTTCAAATGTTAGCAAGAAGTCCCACCAAGTTGATTCTGATCACTGATCAACCAAAGGATTCCAGAGAACCCAGTTGAAAGGCTAGAGAAGAAAGGCCCCTGAGGCTACCCACTGTGTTGTGCTGAGCCTCTGTCCTCACGGATAGGACAAATAGCCTCTACTAGGTGTGTGGCATTGATGTGAAAAGCAGCGGAGTGAAGCTCACCCCGTCCTGGACCCCTCTCTTCAGACTTGAAGCTCACCC
>NC_022015.1:85800636-85833456 GCF_000317375.1 Microtus ochrogaster
AGCTCACCCCGTCCTGGACCCCTCTCTTCAGACTTGAAGCTCTTGGCTTTTCCCTTCTCCAGAGAGATGACTCATGTCCACTGCCTGGAATATGATTTGGGTCTTGTACCCACTCAAACAAATGATGCTCTCTATGCCTTCCTAAACGCATATCCTTTAGACCAAACCGGAGAGAAGCTATGTGCTATCTATTGGCTGCTGAGTGAAGGAGAAACTGAGCCGCAGCCTCTTCCAGGCAAGCTCAGCTGCCTACTCTATGGTCTGATGGCAGCCACCACGGCCACCAGAGCTTGGGGAATTCTAATCTAAGGATTTTAAGAGGCTTAGAATTCTATCCTCCGATAACCTCTGCTTTGTTCCGCTCTACTTTTAATAAAGTAAACAAAACAATAAAGTAAACACTTCTTTGTAAATTTAAGCCCAGTGATTCATAACACCGGTCTCAGATAAGCAAGGAAACTCCCGGAGTTAGACAAGCAAGGACAGACAAAGAGCCTCCCTTGAAAGCTGATGCCCTAGGTGGCTTCGATGTCAACAGCTGGTGGTTCCTCCTGTCTAAAAATCCTGCAAGAACTCAATGGAAATTTCCAGTGTGCACAGAACACTCTCTTCTCAGACACGCACGCACTCCAGCCGTGACTCCAATGTCATCTTCGTCGTGTTTTCAGGCTAATCTTCCTATGTTTGCTTGCGAAAACTGTCCATTACAAAACCATGTTGTTCTGACAGCCAGAGCCCACATCCGACTCCCATGTACAGAGGCACACAGCGAATCACAGGCTTCGCTAATCCTTTCAGAGTGTCAGAGGTCCCCTGGGATGATCAGAATGAAAGCAAACCCTGCCCTGTATTATGCTATTTCCTACTAATCCTAGGAAAATGAATGTTAATTTATCATGAAAAGGGGTTAATTATGCATTGATTTCCGACGCAGGTACATGAGATCAGGCTCAGAAAAAAATACTGAGTATAATTCTCTTTTAAATGAGGATTCCATTTTAAGCATTTTTATCAAACAGACGCTAAACTCAAAGCAACTGCGCAGAAGAAAGAGTGGCTGCGTAATGACAAGCCTCAACTATAATTTTAATTAACCTTCTGATCCTGCTTAAATATATTTTGCCTTGTAAAAATCTGTAATAACATCTATTTCAATCTTCTCTGCTATTAGTTATTAAATTGAAAATGGATGCCTAGACTGATTTGGCAAAGATATTCAAGAAATTTTTCTTTATTCTCTCTGGTTTATTAAAGTAATAATTTGTAGCATAAAATTTCTCTGATTAAGTAATTTAGTGTAATTAAATCACCAGATTTATTAGGCTTCCTGGAGCAGCACACACAGCTGGAATGATGGGGACTGTCAGATGTGGAACCCTGCAAGCATGGCGTGGTGGCAGCTTTTCTCAAACTCCCCTGCTGCTCAGACCAGGGGTTCAGGGGTTTCGCCTGTCCTCTTCCCACAGCTGGAGGTTTGGGAAGTCCCTACCTCCTGATTCACTCACACTCACACAGTAGGTCTTGCCTTGTGCAGGTCTGAGCACCAACTTGGCAGACTGCAGAGCAAGGAAAGAGGCGTGGCTAGCAGGAGGCACGTGTTTCATGACCCAGCTCAGAGCTTCCTCTTCTGTTTCCCTTGGACACGCGTAAGTCCTGTCTACCCTCAGCCCTAAGAACTCCTTGGAAGGCCAGAGCAGGTTGAACACCCTTGCGATCCAGTCTTTAGAGTTCTGCAGCAGGAGGGGCAGGAGCTGGGCTACTTGTCAGAGAATGTGTGACCCTCAGCCCCACGGCCTTGTCCTCTCAATGCAATGAACACAGGAGGAGTCAAAGGTCAGCTCTGGAACTCAGCGAGCATCCACTGCCTGTGTATGCTGGCAGCGTAGGAGCTGTCCCCAGTGACAAGGTGTGACAGAAAATCTACCTTCGACACATGTCGACTCTTCTGAGGAGGGAAACCCAGAACCTAAAGTTAAAGGGAGCTGAGGAGGGACATGGTGCCCCCGGGGTAGACAGGAGTGGAACTTCCCTCTTTGAGGAAGGATGTGCTGGAGACAGAGGGTGCTAAGGATCAAAAGGGACCTGGAGGACCAGGCATGGGAAAGAAATTCAACTGGGCCCTGCTGGCTTGGAGTATTGAGAAGGTTGGACAACTGGACACCCCCTTCCTCAAATATAAGGCTGAATACAGGCCCATAGTGGTGACCCTGCTGGGCAGTCCACTCTGAGGGTCTCAGTGCCACAGGGCTAGCTGGGTTCAAACAGACCCACTGACTATATATATACCTTGACTGTGGTGGTCTCAAGGAAATGGGGTTATGAAAAGGCCCACTGGGGTACCACGAACCCTCTAGACAGCTGTGGGGTGTGAAGACACCCTCAGGGAGCCATGACCAGCACCGTGCAGGCACTGAACCTTTGAAGGAGGAGGCGCTGTTCATCGGGGCATATGAATTTTCCACTCACATAACCAACATGTGTTATGGGTGCCTGGTATCAGATATAAGCATTTGTGTTTGGCGCTCGCAATTGCTACATGTTCAGCCTCCTTCACTCCCAGAACAGACAATTGAGTCTGGAGCCTATCTTCACCATAGGTGTGTCCTTCACCTGGATGCTGAGCCCATCCTTCTGCGACACCTGTCTAGAGGATGTCTGTGGGGGAGGAGCCAGTGCAACCCTTTCCTGGGAGACTCTGCCTCAGGCATAAGCTACAGCATGTGTTTTAGCAGACGTCTGTTGATCTGTGTGCCAACTGAACTCACACACATGCTGCTCAGACGACTCTGCGTGCCAGAGGCCAGACCATAATCTGTGTGGGCATTGCCAGAGGCTAGACCGTAACCCACGTGGACTTTGGAAAGACGCCTAGACCCTCAGTTGGGCATATAAAGCCCGAGTGACAATGTCACACACCCTCTCTGTCCAGTTTGCACCGAGCAAGTCTGTTCCTTCCATGTAGGAAAAACAAACAAAGATGGGCTAGTGGCCAGAAGTGCCGATCTTGATCTTTTTGACAAATTAGACTTAAAATAAATAAATAAGAAAGTGCTTTGCTGTCTTTACAAACTCTCCACCCTTGTAAGCTCGGGTCTGATGCCAGTCTGATTTGGGATCTATGTAGTTTTATCATGGAACCAAGGCATCTCCTGAGACTTGGCTGAACCTTTAGCTCAGAAAGGAGCACTAAGTGAATTTTAAAGAAGAAAATGAGCTAATTCTGCGGATCTTCCACCGAGTCCTTTCCCTGCATTCTTCTCCTTAATAACCTATAAATTTTAGTCACGTGACGCATTCTTCAGTTGTCTGGGGCAGTAACTCCTGCTGAAAATCAATAGTCTGCCTACTTTAAGACTTGAGCGTGTGTGAGGCCACAGAGGCTTGCTTTATAAAACTCCATAATGACCCGAAGCAGATTTGATTCCAGAAATCAGAATTCTCACACTAATAGGTTTTCACTGGAGAAGGCTCTCCTAGCTGAGAACCCGCTACCAAATGGGTTAGATTTTTCAATTTTATACCTTAGTCCCTAAGTGGTAACTTCTCAGCGGAGAAGTCAGATAATATACTACCAGGATTACTGAAGCCTCTAGTCACAGTTGTGAATTATTAATTTAAAAGGTTATGCACCAGTGCTAATATAAATTATCTTTAAAAAAAAACTATCTAGATGGGTAACATTTTAATAAGCTTTAAAACACAATTTTCCTCTCTCAATACTGAAAGCAAAATATAATACATAATGGCTTCGAGCAAGCTGTGGATTTATTGTACTTCTTTTTCTCCTCTAAAAGATTTGCATGTCATTCCCCACACAGATGACAAAGGCTGGAGCCTGCCTGCGAATGCCCTGCCCTAATCAATTTAAGGCAGCAGGTGCAGAGCCCCAGACTAGGACACAGAATGAGATCTCTTTCAGGCACACATGTCCAGGGCTCTGCTGGCAAACCTGGGCTTCACCTGAGTCCATTCCAGGAAAGAAGCGAGACTCGGCCAGGTCCCGAGGGAAAGAAACAAAATATCGACATTGGGGTCGCCTGCAGAAACGGCAGCTTCCCCCAGGCTGACAGCATCTGCTGTGTGTCTGCTGCAGAAGGCAGCCTGGACCATTCGCCTGGGAAAGAGGACGTCTTGGAGGAAGTATGTGGCTTCTTAGCCGGCTAACCACGTGCCAGCTCCCAAAGATGGCTTGACATTTATCAGGAAGCCTGTGCGAGCCTGAACTCAGCGGGCTGCCTTCCGCCAAGGACAGACAAGGGAAAAACACAATGCTGGATTGCCATGCAGAGATCATTAAAGGGCGAGATTAATGCCGGTTGATTTTGCTTTCAATACAGTCAACCATGCCTGGGACCCTCATCTAGAATTTTCATTGTGAGACTCCCTTCTTGAGAGAAGTTCAAAGTTTTGGGAAAAATGAGTGAAGGTAGCTGGCCTGATCCTCCACCTTCCCTGGGGGTCCCTTTGTTTTGGAACCTCTAAACCTTGGGGGCTGCTTTCCTCCCACCTCTCACCGGAGGCTGCTCCATCACCATGGTTACAAGATATAAACGTCATTATGGTAATAAAGAAAACAGGAGCTGGCCAGCTGCACTGCTTTTCCAAATCCAGGAGGAAATGAAAGTCCTCCTGCACTTCCTTCTTCTTTTACTTTTTTTAATAGTCACTGCCTTATTTTTCAGTGGGTCTCTGCCCATTTCAGCCTTTGAGGTTCCCAGTGGCAAATCAAAGATCTGGTCCATGTGAGCAATGGGACACCCAGCTGGGGGCCAAGGGGCTCACCTTTCTTTTTTCTCTGAGTGGATGTTACTTAGCTTTGTCTTGAGTATTTATTTTATTTAAAAGTTTAAAATATAGATCAGTAATGTCTAGTGAAGACAGTTGTCACCACAAATACTCTAGCAAACAACACATTAGGATTTTTTCCAAAGATGTCAAAAAAATCTTTGTAAGAAAAATAAAATAAAACAAACAGAAACACAATGACATCTCTGTGTTTTTACAGCCAGAGATTTTTAAGTAATTTTTTCCATAAACATATGTCAGTCTATTTATTTATTTTAAAAGGACTATTAGGGGTCTAAAACCGTATATGGCTTTGCTAGGCGCAGGGAGGACAGGACACAGGCTTGGCTACGGAGCTAGCACCTGCGTCTGTCACATGTTCCTCTCACCTGTTTCTACCTTCCTCCCTTGTAGCTGCACCCTTTCAAACCCTTCCTTCCTCTTTCCCTCCTCCTGTCCATCCTTCCAACCATTCACATCCAGTAATACTGGGAGCACCCTGGACCTGGCACTAGACCTACAAATCCAACACCCAGTGCCAGGCCTGAGAGAGAGTTCTAGGACAGACAAGCAGGAAAGTTAAGGGATTGTTTTACAGTGTGCCAGTGAAGGTCTCGAGGGAGGGGGTGTCCTTTGGGTGACCTGCTTCCCACCAAGGCCAGAGGAGACAAAGACCACGGACAGCAGGAACAAGGGCACAGGGTTATCTGGACGGTTTAGGGATGGATACAAAGTCTGGAATCTCTAGAATATATAGGATCCGGCAGAAAGTGAGACGGGAGAGCTAGGGGAAGACCTGGCTGGGAGGAACATCACAAGCTCTGATGAGACAGGGAGGAGCCACCTGAGGTCCGTGGACTGGGCAGTTACCGGACCTCATCCAGGAGTTAAGAATGTCTGGGACTCTAGTGTCTCGTGGAGGGCAGAAGTCAGGGAACAGAGCGCGTGGCTCACTGGGATCCATATACAAAAGCCGTATTGACATTTACAGTAGAAAAGTTCAATGTCAGGAGGCCAGCAGAAGAAGGAAGGCCTGCAGGGGGCCTGCGGAGGCTACAGGGAAGGGAAGAGTTAGCTAGAAACTGCCGTCTGAAGCCAGGGAGATCTGAGTCACAGCTGCAGTTCACAGGGAAGCAACCGAAGCCACACAAGTGCCAGAGAGTACGCAGAACAGCAATGGGACACTGGGCGACAAGGGTACCATCAAGGAGGTGGTAATTCAGGGGGAAATGAAGTACAACAACAACAACAACAAAAAGAAATCTAAAAACAAACACCCCAGTAAACTTCACATCCAGAACATCTGAGTACAACCCTAATAATGATTAAAGACCACCCCCACCCACGTCTCCCACGTCTGCATGTTGGAATAATCTCAGAAAAAAACAAATGTTGCCAGCCCGAGCCAGAAAGGGATATGCCACAGAATGGTGTCTGTCAATGAGCCCAAGCTGGTGGCCGAAGCCAGGTCAGGGACAGAGAGACCTTTCAAACCCCTGCTCTGTCACATACACTGACAATGGAGTCCAAGAGCACCATAGCTGCACTTCGGAAATCTGAGTTTGGCTTCTCTCTGCACACTCGCCAAAGCAGAGGGCCGTTCTGTCGACGGCTTACCCAGGGTCTGAAAGGCATGCCGACCGATCCTGTTTGAGCTTGCCTTCTGCACAGCTGGATATAGTTGCCCTTCTAAAATACAGATGAATTATAAGCTATTTGTTTCAGGAACCCTAAACACAGGCGCCTTACCTGTGTGTCAGGAGGCCTTCCCTGGCCATTCCAGCCCGGGAGAACATTCCACCCCTCCCAATTCCAACAGTATGCACTGTCTTGTCCTGGCAATTGCCTACACTTTGAGTTTATTATTATTTAATTGTTGCTTGGGCGGAAGTCAAGCTTTCTGAGAGCAGCCCAAGTTACTCTTTCCTGCATGCTGCAAAGCAGACAGAGACACCGCTTCAGGAACCTAATTCAGCAGTTTAAGGAAGGGATCCGAAGTTGCAAAACTGGATGCAAAAGACAGACTCAAATCCAGTAAGGCACAGCAGTAGTCTAAAGAGGTGGACATGGGGTGTCCTGGACATCCAGAGGAGGGCAGGTCTGCCTTTCACTGACCGGAACCACCAGTGGCTTGTGTGTTTCTAGCCTCACGGATTAAGACAAGAGAACTGTCCTTGCCAGCAAGACAGCAAACAGCACCCTGCAGGGTGAGGGCTCTCTCTCCAAGTCTCTGGAGGGCCCCAGCCTGACAGCTCATCCTTCTGGTCACTGAAAGAGAATGTCTGCCCATCCTTTGAGGCCCTACTCTGTCCTGTAGCTAGTGCTGAAGCTCCCAAGGGGTACAGTGGAAGTCCTCCCTGTTCATTTGTGCAAAGGGAAAGGTATCCTTACAGTAGAAGGGCCTGAACAGAGGAAAGCGACACCTACGCCAGGCGAGAAGACAGTGTGCAGCCCAAATCTAACCCATCTCCAAATACCCAACAGCTCCACTCTCCAGATGGAGCATCAAGCATTAACAAACCAGGCACACACTGAGCAAGAACATAAGAGCATCACAGATACTAAAACTCCCTGCAGAACTCTCTGGGGTTAAGGCTCTTCATCACCTCTATAGCAATGAGGAAACTGTGGCTCAGAGATTAAGGGGCCAGCCCAAGACTACAGGATGAGTTAAGAGTTGTGTCGGGATTTGAACCTAGGTAGCATTTCCGTTCCTTACCATTTACACCCTTCCCTTTTCTCAGTCAGAACCCTGAGGAAGCTCTGGGACAGGAGAAAAAGCCGCCTTTTTGGGTGAGTGGTCTAAGAGCAAGGATTCTGTCTTGCGCCTGGAATGATAGATGGAGTTTGGGTAAGCTGAGAAGCTTAGGAAAAGCCAGCTTGTCCTGAGATGGGCAACAAACAGGCAGTCTCCTTCTACACTGTCCCACACCCAAGAGTCTACAAGGCTGCTAAGGGTTCGGAAGGGAGCAGACGCCACATACAGGTGCACATCTTGTGCCCCCCAAAAGTCAAGATGCAGACTCAGGGGTTCTCAAGGTCCAGAGGCTGCCACCTGCACCGACCCCTTGAGATGGTACAAACAAGATATCGCCCACCAAGCAGACCACACAAGGAAATACTCTGTTTCCTCCACTGGGAGTTTGTGACTCTGGCAATACACACTCTGCCAAATGAATTAGATTCCTTAATAATCATTATTCCAGTCCACGTTAGTCAGCAAATATTTCTTTGCAAACAAATATGTGATTAATTCAGACAACATCTTTTTGAGTCAGAGATTCTAAAGTGCCTGGCTGAGGTGAACAGTCTGGAAAAAAAATATATCAGTTCCAAAGGAAAATTCATGCATAGTTCAATTTACAATATTGTAATAAGATTCTGCAGCATAAATTCCAGCACACTGGACAGAAAAGCTATTTGTGTAGCATGAGGGGACATAAATAAAAGCCAAATACTTAGACTGTCCTCACAAATAAAACATTTCCTTTTGTGAATCTGCGCTCCTTGACACGAATTCCAAGAAGTTGTGCTGTCTGATAACCACTGTGCCTGGACCGTCTTCATTAATATCCACCTGATTCTCATTATTCGTCACCAAATAAAGAGCAGTAACAATACCGTCACAGACAACAGAATGGCATAATTAAGGGAATGCGCCAACCCCAGTCAGCAGTCAGTCAGGACAAGCTTTGTCACCAACTTCCTAGCTCTTCTGGTCCTAGGACTGATGATCTCACCGTGTTTTCCTGCCTCCCCCATGGGTGACACTGACCCCTCTGCCCACCTCTCCACCCCCCACCTGGCCCCTCTCCATCCTTGGAAGACCCGCATCTTCTGCTGAACCTTTCTGTTTTGTTACTAAAAACACACGAAGCTGTCACCACAATGGCATAGAGGATTTGGGGTGACCTAGGCTCTTACGTGGGCCCAGATAAAGCTACTTTTCACCTGCCCTGAGTTCAGAGCTGGGCTTCTGGACTCATGTTTCTGTTAGGATTTTGAATTCTGGGTTGGAACCAAGATGAGAAGCTTTTGTTCTGACGGGAAGTGCTCTCTCTGGACTTCTACCCTGCCCCATTTTTGCCCCCAGTGTCTTCCTCTCTAGACGCCTAGAGAAACTGCATCCACAGTCTCTTTCTCTAGAAAGTATCTCTGTTCCACTGATGTGGGATTTCTCTCTGTGTGCTGTAATTACCACTGATGAATAAAAAACTGCTCTGAGTCTTGAACAGAGCAGGGAAGGCGGAGCAGAGCTAAGCAGGGAGGACTGGACTGAATGCTGGGAGAAAGAAGGGCAGAGTTAGAGAGATGCCATGGAGCCGCCAGAGATAGACTCTGGGAACTTTCCCAGGTAGGCCACAGCCACGTGCAGATACACAGATTAATAGAAATGGGTTAAATTAATGTAAGAGTTAGCCAATAGGAAACTGGAGCTAATGGGCCAAGCACTGATTTAATTAATACTGTTTCTGTGTCTAAGCCAGCAGGGCAGCCAGGAGCCCACAAGCAGCCTTCTCCAGTTCCATTTCTGACTAGTTTTTATAGATCCACCATTTACAGAGGGGTAATGGGTTCAGAAGCCCAATCTAGCTCCTCCTCCTAACTCAATCCGTGCGGCTGTTGCTCCTCACGCCCCTGTAAACAATGTGTTCCTGGCATGTCTACTTTGATGAAGCTCTTGAGGTGGGCGATGGCAATGAGCGGAAGTAAACATATTGGACTCCGTTTCTGAGGGCCTACGAACAAAGACATTATTATCCCTATGTCTGTATAAATTTATCCTTACGTCTACAAGAATAGCACGCTTGCAGTAATCCCCGGCTCTAGTGTGGGAGGTTCTGCTCTCTCTGGCTGAGTAACAAGGGGAGGCACAGGTAGGAATCGTTTGGAAGACGTCATACGTGTGAAAATGAGCAGACCGAACAAGACACCAGAGCCATGCCTCTACTCCACGAGGCCGAAAGGAGGCAACCAGGACACCCTCAGACTCTTCTACAGGCAAAGTCACCACTCACCTTCTGAAAACCGAGGTCGCTGGGTTGGTAGTGTACAGATCATTGGACCAGAGACAAGGGACAAGACTTAACTCAGCCATCTATGTCAGGACATGTGCTGAACTACAGGTCTCAGCTTATGTACCTTGCTCAAGGACACATACACATGAAAACATAGTCAAACACGTGTGGGGGGCAGGGAGTGGCAGGGAAGGAAGAGTTGGAGAAAGAACTAGGGAAAACCCCTAACATGCCGAAGAGGGGCTGCCCACCACAGAGCGACGTCCTCGCTAAAACAGTGCCCAGATGAAGGGGTGATGAGATCAACACTGTCTTCCTTTCTTAACCGTACGAGGAAAGATACCTAAGTGGCTACTACAGAGCAATCGTATTTCAAGTCTTAAGGCTTGGTTTGAACATTAATTATTCCATCTCTGATCACTCTCAATCATCCTCCTACACCCCTGAAGTCAAAATGCTTAAGTTACCCAGTACATGTGCAGACTTCGTGATTCTGAGACTGGGGCATTGGCTAAGCTCTACGTGGTGAGGATTCTGCCATAACCACACTGCTCTGTATCTCTGAAGATAGAGATGCTCTAGAAGCTGCTCAACCATGCAGGAGTTAACCATCTATCAACTGCCTGAAGCCAGACTTCTGGGTGCACAGGAAACCCAGCTCATCCCATATATGGGTGTTTCTCAAACTTCCAAATCTGTAGCCCTTTAACACAGCTCCTCATGTTGTGGTGGCTCCAACCATAAAATCATTTTCTTTGCTACTTCATAAATATAGTTTTGTTACTGCTGCGAAACAATGTAACCTTTGATATACAGAGTATCTGATATACAACCCGTAGGAAAGGGTCATTCGACACATAACGGGGTCAAGACTCACAGGTTGCCATATCCAAAAGGAAACACATTCAAACAGGCTACCTATGACTTCTCAACAGTTCCGAGATGCTCAGATGTTTGGTAGAAAGCAAACAAAGTGCATGTCTCAAGGTTCTAGTCCCACAGCCCTACCTCAGAGCTGAACACTCCAGAAAGCTTGAACACAAGGACCTCAGCTTCTTGCTCTCCACAGCACACAGCTGAAGGCAGCTTGGGAGGATGTGGTGATGTCGCTCTGTGCAGCTTTGCTTCTAGAGTCATGGCCAACACAGATCAAAAGCAAATGTGCACACTGGGCAGTCTAAAAGTCATGTGCCCACCCGACTCGTTTTGACACTGAGGAGACGAAGGCTGGGGGATGGAGAGCAGCAGGCTCCCGTGCTGACAGCAGTAAGGATATGGCATGTGGGTAGACAGCAACGCTCCCTGCCGATCCCTCAAAAAGCCCGGGTTCCAGCAAGTGGGGTCCGCTATCTAGCACTCACGTGCTACCCGCCTCATCATTGACTCTGCATTCACTTGCAAGGTCTTTTTTTTTTTCAGAAAGAAGAGGATGCTGGCCCAGCAGTGGCTCCCCACTCCTCCTAGTAGCATACCAAGGCCACCGATCTGTGCATCTGTATACTCGGGTATAGGGCCTGGCTGATCTGTGCTTCTGTGTTCAGGTATAGGGCCTGGCTTAGTAGAAGCAGGAAGACCTGAAGTGTCTGCCCCTCTTCAGTCCCCCGACCACCTACCTAATGCACTGCCCAACCCTGGGGTGGGTCACCAGCTCCCCAGATGACTGACTCTCTTGGAAACATTTGTAATCCAGCTACCCAGGCTGTATCCCAGTGCTTGGGAATGCTGCAGTTACTGATTCCTGATGCCTCAGAGGGCATCCCACTGGGTGTGGGCCCACCCCACCTGGAAATCCAAGGAGCGCCCTTGCTTGTGCGCAACAAAATGCAACTACTAGGCCCTTTCGCCTCTCCACTGTCTAGACTGGTCCAGACGCACAGTCTCCTAGACCCTCCCATGACTCGTCCATGCCGTCTCTATGTACATAGAGGAGACACCTGTCAAAGACCCAGATAATTTGGGGGTGCCCTAAAAAAAGCTACAGGCCTCCAGGATCAGTCACCTCCTGGCCACCTCTCAGTGGAAAGGACCACGTGGTGTGGGAGGATGGATAGCAGCCTCTTCTCTGAACCCATGGCCAGCATCCATCGCTTCTTCTCCACTTCTCAGAAATGCGTCACTCATCATGGTGACGATGAATGGCTGCTTCCCCAGGGGAGCAATGTGTCTTCTGTCACCAGGCCTGGCAGAGACCTGCTGCCTCTGGTTAGAGCCCCAGACCAAGCCCCATCTGTCCGGTGGTAGCAAGTGGCTGCAGATACTGCTGCCTCCCTTGCCAGACCCTGGCATGGAGAAGAGGTGGCATTGTGGCTGGGCTTCCTGGCCAGCTACCTCAAGCCCTAATTGAAACGTGTCCTCTGAGGGTCACAGCAGAGACACGAGGCCCCCTGGCACATCTGCTCTGCCTGGACATGAAGCTGGTTCAGAACAAGAGGAGGCCTGGGAAACCTGCTCCAGCAGTCATCTGGTTTATGGTTCTTTAACCAGAGCCCCGGTAGAGCAGACACCAGAGCAGTTTGCCCTGTGGGCCAGGGAGAACATATGGTCTTCTCTCTAGGACTTTTATTCCCCTCAGACCTCACATGTCCCAAGAGACGGGCAACCAAAGAGCCTTGTCTGGTTCTTATCCTCTGAGGCTTTGTGCAGCTGCAGAGATCAACTCGTGAACTCAATACCTCAGTGCATCGCATGCAAGCTTTCCCACAAGCTCTTGCTCTTTGAGTATACATGAACGTGCACGTGCGCGCACACACACGCACGCACACACACACGCACACACACACACACACACGTCTCAGAGTTACTCCTCCACACTGCAACACCACGAACAAAGAGACTCAGGGAGTCACTTGGCTTGCACTTCCACATCACTGTTCATCAACAAAGGCAGTCCGGACAGGAACTCAAGTGGAGCAAGAACCTGGAGGCAGGAGCTGATCAAGAGGCCACGGAAGAGTGCTGCTTACTGCCTTGCTCTTCATAGCTTGCTCAGCCTGTTTTCTTACGGAACCCAACACCACCAGTCCAGGGGTGGCCCCACCCACAATGCAGAAGATGCCATACAGCTGGATCTTATGGGGCTTTGTTCTCAATCGAGGCTCCCTCCGTTCAGGTAACTCTAGCTTGTGAGGAGTTGACATAAAGCTAGCCAGCATAGCATGCACGAGGTGGCCAGAGGTTGATATCACTGTCTTCCTCTGTCGTTCTTCCATCTTACTTTGGGAGACAAGGTCTCCCACTTGTCTAGGCTGCCAGGCCAGCCCACATTGGGAATCCTTCTGTCTCTACCTCCCCAGTTCGGAGATTACAGGCAGAGTATGTTGTGCCTGGTTTTATTTGTGTGTGGTGGATCAAATTCACGTTCTAGCGTTTGTGTGACAAGCACTAAGCTAAGCTCCCTCCTTAGCTCCCCTCACATGTGGCTTCCTTCAGGCTTTTAACATCCTCTGAACTTGTATACTGAGGATGTAAAGGGAGATCCTCATTCTAGACACAAGTCACAATCATTGCAAATATAATTCAGTCCGGTGCTGAGAACAAATACACAGGGACAGAAAGGGATCAATGTTCGCATCCCAGTGTCCCTTCTTTCTGTCCACAATCATCAACACCTGACCTAAGTTCTCACAGCCCCGCTTTCCCCGACTAACAGCATCGGCTCCAACTGTGAAGGCATCTGGAGCAGCACCTAGGTCCTCACAGGCCTCTTCTTACGAACCCTTTACTCCACTTCCCAGCCCCTACACTAGCGTCTCTCAGAGCCTGCACCTGTGGCTTAGCAGAGCCAGCCTTGGCACCAGCATGGCCCAGCTAGTAGTGCACCACCAAGACCCTCCATAGGGAAGGACTAGGCAGTCTGGAAGTCCGAAGGCCCAGCTGGGCCTCTGCCCTCTGAAGCCGCTTCCAGAAGCTCGGTGTCTCCCGCATCTCTCTTCTGTCTCCCCTGCTCATATGTGAATTTCGTCAAAAAATTTCCTAGTTAATCCCAGGGAAGTACTCTTCTCAGCCAACTTAACGCTGTCAGGGCAATAAAGGTTACCTGCAATGACCATGGCTGCTGTTTTAGTTGTTAGTGGACACCTTGCAATGCCCCGAATCAACCGGTCCCCTTGTATCCAGGCATAAGCTCTGGTGACACTCCCAAGGCTCTACTGTTTTTATATTTTCATCATAAACTTTCCTCGGTGGAGGAGATAGGGCATGGGGTACAGGATCAGTCAATAGCAGCTACGCGGTCAGCTGACCAGGTCCCCATGCGGGATTTGGGAAGAGAAGGGAGTCGCAGTGTCAACTTCAATGACTGGTCTTAATTATCAGCTGGGCGGGTTCTAGAATCATCTAGCAGACACCCTCCAGGGGATGTCTGTGAGTTTGTCTCTCTGAGAGGATTGGCTGAGGTGAGGTAGGAAGACCCACCCCAAGTTTGAACAGCCCCCATCAGAGGCTGGGAACACAGACTGAATACAGAAAACAGGGGGCCTGTTTTCTCTCTGCTTCTGGCTGCATTCAGATTACTCAAAGGCCTGCCAGCAAAGCTAGGGCCGCTCTCACTGCCCCACCTCCTGTCAGGATGAACTTAACCCTCAGACCATGAACCGAATTAAACTCTTCCTTCCGAAGGTCTCCTCTGTCAGGGACTTTGCCACAAGAAAACCCATAACAAATGCATCAACCCCAGAGGGCAGTCGGTGTGACCACTGACAGCATCTGGGAAATAATGGGACTCGTGGGGGTTGAGACGCAGGGAGAACAGAGCCTGCACAGCCTTGGCACTTCCAAACAGGTTTGTTCTTCACCAGCCATGAGATGTGACTCGCCCTCTGCCACAGAGCCCCGAGCAACTAAGTGACAAGAGAAAGGGGCCACATTGCTTCACGCAGTGGTGGTGGCAGCCTCTGATTACGGATGCTCCACTAGGCCAGGTTTGCCAGCAGCTAAATGAACAGTCGCAAATGAGGGCACCTGGACACCTGATTGCCTCGTATGTTCAACTGTGACACGAGACAATTCAGAAAGGCAACCTCTCTCCAGAAGGCGAAGGGGAACGGTTCTTTTTTTAAGTTCACATTTAAATGCCATATTGTTTCCCATCCAATTATCTCAGTGTTCTGCAAACAGAGGAGGAGAGGGGGCCGAATGCTCATCGTCAGGCCGTCTATCATCTGCTTAATTAATAGCGAGCAAACTCTTCTGTTTGCATTTCAGGTGCACAGAACAAAAGAGAAAAATTTCCCGTGTTTATAAGGACTACGGCTTCCTCCCAGGAAAACCAAACCATTTCCGCTGGCATTTGCATCCAAAGCCCTCAGTTTTAAGCAGATTTCAGGTCCTTCTTCCCTCCCTTGGCTCAAGCTGGAGGTCGAAAGAGCATCTGTGTTCAGGGTCACACCCTGGTCCCTTTCCTAGGAAGCTCTAACGTGCCACAGAGCACACATATGTTAAGGTATAAGTGTGCCTCTGTGCACAGGAGTGTGAGGGTCAGAGGTCAATCTTGGGAGTCACTTTCAGGAGTTATCTACTTATTTATTATGGAGAAGGAGACTACTGCTGCCCTGCAGCTCCCCAAGTAGACTAGACTGCCTGTCCAGTGAGCCACAGGGACCTGCTTATCCCTGTCCCCCAGCCTAAGCCCTGAAATTACAAGCGTGCTCCATTGTCTCAGGGATTCCGATCTTCATACTTGCAAGCAAGCACTGAGGTATCTCCTCAGCCTGTATCTGGCACGTCAGGGTTCACTCTCAAGGATTTTTCACAGGTGTGCTCAGGTAACACACGGCTTAAATGGTCAAGTGAGCTAGAGTTGGAAAGGCAAGAAGGTACAGAAAGGTCAGTGATGGAGGCGGGAAACAGCTCGTTCAGGAAGTGCCTGCAGCAGGAGCAGGAGTCCTGACCCAGAATCAGGGTCCCAGCACCCAGGATAAAATGCCAGTGGAGGCAGCTCTCTCCTGGAAGCCCAACAAGGAGGGACTGGAGACAGGTATATGCCTGAAGTGCACTGGACAACCAGCCGAGCCTCGACAATGAGTTTACAGCTTGGTGAGGGGCCCTGTCTTACAACAGTATGGACTGGAGATGACAAAGGAGGTTTTATTCTACCTCCTCTATAAAACTTGGGCCTCCACACTAATGGTTACACATGTGACCGTACACACACGTGTGTACTCACAATAACAAGCACACACCACACATACAGGTCCTTTCCTCAACACCCAACAGTGATTGGCACACCACACACACACACACACACACACACACAGACACACAACCAACACAAGCCCGTTCCTTAATGCCCAACAATGACTGGTGTGTACACACACACACACACCACACATACATACACACACACCACACACACACACCACATCCCTATGCCCTTTTCCTCAACCCCTAACAATGAATGAAATGCTTGAATTCATCAAAAAAAAAAAGGTACGGAGAAAGAGTCTAGAAAGAGATACCTTCTCCCGACTGCAAATATTATGTAAATATTTCATATTTAACCATTATTGTTTCATTCTAAAATGCCTGCTGGGGGCCATAAGGTTGTAGCTCTACATTCTGCTCCCTCAGCGTCTCTGAGGAGTCTAGGTGGCCCCTGATGTCATCTGCTTGTAATTATGCCCTTCAGGCACTGAGTGACTTGGAAGGGGTCCTCAGTGAGGCCTCTTCTAGAATGACAGACCAAGACCTCAGGCTTCTTTAGGGAGCTATGCTCTAATCCCTGAGGCTTGGAAATTGGTATCTTATTTTTAATATTAATAAAGTCTAATTATAATAACCTAAAAGTTAGTGGTGTGGATAATCCAATGAAGGAACTCATCCAAAGCTCATTTTATCCAGTGTATGAATATGGGGACCAACTTCTCTGTAGCACATTTTTGCTTTTTAATTGTGCTTTATTTGAGTCTATATTAAAGTTTGTTTACTGTGCCTAAGCACACAGTCACATGGGGATATGAATGCTTTTTGTCTTCCACGAGAGGCAAGGACTTGTACATCCAGACATTTTCCAGGGAAGACCTAGTGAGACAGCAAAGACCATATCAAGAGGGGTAGCATCAAGTTTGCGTTTATCTCTGAGGCACCCCACACCCAGCCACTCAAAAGGTTTCCTGATGGCCAGAGGCAAGGTCAGAGGCAGAGATGTACTTCTGCACGCTCCAATGCTCTACAGTTGTCGACTGACAGACCACCTCACAGCTGGGCTGGAACTGGGTGACACCCTAGGAAGAAATGCAGGCTGCAGACATCTCATCTGGCCACCAGTGGGCAGGTGGCCAAAGAGGAGAAAACACGGCCTGTACACAACACGCATGTCAAAGCGCAGGTGACCATAGGCAAGCAAGACAAGGATCAGGGAAGGGAAAAGAGGCCTACTTCAGATAGGATGTGAGGTAGAGGCCATAGCCTAGGGCACGCAGGATGAGAGGATCAGCCCTACAGAAGTAAGTCTGTGGGAGCTGAGGTTTGGAGAAAAGACACCTA
This sequence comes from Microtus ochrogaster, assembly GCF_000317375.1. Classification (NCBI taxonomy): domain Eukaryota; kingdom Metazoa; phylum Chordata; class Mammalia; order Rodentia; family Cricetidae; genus Microtus; species Microtus ochrogaster. Next base: position 85,817,922 of record NC_022015.1, read on the forward strand.
CAGTTCATCTCTGATGCCAGACTCACAACAGGACAAGCGGTAGTGAAGTAAGCCAGACACACAGGATGAACACTGCACGGCTCCACCTACGTAAGGCAAGTAGAATGGTCCAGCTCATGAGATAGAAAGCGATCTGTGGTTGCCAGGAGGCTGGAGGGAGAAGAGAAAGGGGAGAGAGACTGTTGCTATAGATGAAAAGCTTCAGGACCGGCTGGTGGAGATGGTGGTTTAACAGCATGAAGGGGCTTCCTCAATGACTGACACACCACAAACGGTAAGGATGGTCCGTTTCATGTGCATGTATTTCCACAATTGTTAGAGGTTTCTTCTGTGAATTTTTATGTGTGACAAATACATAATCATATGCATGCTTACATGTGTGTGGGCGCATGTGTACACAGCTGTGCTCATGCCTGTGAAGACCAAAGATTGATGTCAGGTGCCCTTCCCAGTCACCCTCCACATATTATCTCCAGGCAGGGTCTCTCACTTGAGTTCAGAGCTTGCTCATTCAGCTAGTCCAGCCAGCTTGCTCCAGGAACCCTGGTCTCTTCCCCCCAAGCACTGGGCTTACAGGTGAGCTGCGACACCCAGCATTTACCTGGGTGCTGGTGATTCGAACTCAGGTCCTCATGCTTGCGTGTTGCAAGCTCTGTACTGTGCCATCTTCCCAGGCCTGAGAGCTGGGTTTCTGAATCCACCTGAACACTCCTTGAGTCATTAAGCAAATCTAACTATGGTTAGAAAAGCGGTTCCTCGTCCAAGACTTGGAGGTGGGCTGGTTGTCCTTCCCCAACAAGACAGTTGTTTGAGAGGTGGATATTATCCCTTGGTGCCTGGACATCACTGTGCCTCTGTCTGAGCCAGGAAAGAGTGCCTCTGAGGAATTCCCCGGATTAGCATTCTGTTTACTGGAGAAATTGCATTCCCCAGCCCCAGCTGCTCTTTGATGGGTTCCCTTCCCTCCTGCCTTGCATGGCCTCCCTACGTACTCAGCTCTCTTCTCCCAGCTGTGCCAGAAGCCTATTTACCATGGAGCCTAGACCAGTGGACCACACTCTCTCTTTGCCCACCATACAGGAATGACTACATAAATTCATGAATTCACTCACTCACAGAACTACAAAATGAAACATATTTTAGGTATCAGAAGACAATAAAAAAAAATCAGTAGATTGGAGACCACTGACTTCCAGTTGTATTCGGTGCTCTGAGTTTACAATTCCAATTTTATCCCGTGCAATGCTGCTTCTAAGAGAAAGACAGAATTTTCTATGAACCGTGGCTATAACACAGCTAGCTATCTCTCCATTCATAGCACTTACCATTCAGAAGGTCAAGGTCAGAGATGGTTCTTTAGCATCTCTCTTCCTGATGAAGGTGCTGATCACCCTAATGCTCCCAGAGAAGACAGATGCCCCCCAGGGAGGCATCTCAAGCTGGAGGAAAGTCTGAAGGAATGCAGGCAGGGAGCTAAGTGTCTGGGGAGAAAAAGCAAGGTCCAGGGCAACTAGACCCAGCTGGGGAACTGTGTCACAAGACAAGCTCACTTGGCATGCAAAGCTCACAGCATCCTCCTACTGGGTAAGAAAAAAAAATCCAATCATTGGACACGCCAACTGGGGTTTCTCTTCACTGACCACCAAACCAACTGCTAGAGATGCCCCTGCCATCACAAAGACACAAAAACCTTCCACGGGCACAGGGCTCACTCCTGACACACAACAGATGGATTCAAAACCTGATGAGCATTTGAAAACAAACTTCTAGAATGCATCAGGCACCGGCATTATTTCTCTCCTGGTGCACGGAACCAATCAGCACAAGGGTGATTACAATAGGGTGTCCAGGAAGTCAGCCTGAGTCTCCAGCCTCTGAGGCCAACACAGAACGAAGGAAACCAGCGCCCCTGCTGCTCTTCCGAGCTCCCACCTGGAGACACTGCTGCTTCTTTCTCCTCCTCTTCCACACCACCTCCTGTGTAAGGAAAGGGAGGATCTTCTGCTCCCAGCCTTTCCCCAGAAACCCCAGGTAGTCCTTCCCAAAACCACAGAATCATTATCTATCAATCCCCAAAAGCCATTTACAAGATGCCTTGAAAAAGGGGAGGGGGAAGGGGAGGCTAAGGAAAGAACACTGAATCTGTCTTTGCCCAAGGGGAGAAAACAAAGCAACCAACGCCCTTCCATCTCCCCTAATACCTGCTGATGTGTGTCATTTATTTGGTGACAACGCTCCAAATGCTAATTGAATGCATTAAAGCCGTAATAACCCAATCCAGCCAATTGTTTCTGCTGTATTTTTCAAGTTCCCATGTGCTCCGCTACCTACAGCTGAACAAGAACAGGTAAAAAGATCTCGGAGTAAAAATATGAAGGAGGGTGAAGCGGAAGAGCGGGCACCTACTCGCGAGTTCACCCGGTTCCCATGGAGAAAAGGGCAAGTGCCGGGTGCATGGTGGTTTGGTATCAATGCAGTAATTTCTGGATAGCTGCCAACAGTAAGGTTAAAAAGCAATATTACAAGGCTTGTGTGATGACGGCCTACTGGGAGACATTTGTTGGGAACGGCTTTGCCTATCATGTAGCCAGCAAAAAAAAAAAAAAAAGCCCACAGTACTAGTTACGCATGAACTCCATCGAGTGTGCATCTATAAATGATTCAAATCGTAAGCACATAAAGCCCCCATACAGGTAGACATAATCACCATAAAAGCCTGGAGCTGCAGCCCGGTTCTTTCACATTGATAGGCAGTATAAATTTTCCCTTTATGCTATCAAATAAGTGGCATAATTATAAAGTATATTCTGAGTTTTAAATTCAACTTTTCTTGAAAAACGAAATCAGAATGCCTTTTTTAAGCACCAAGGCAATAAACTTTTGGGCAGCTGCACTGTCAAAACCCGACTGTTCAGAACAGGGCAACCACCCTTCCCTTCCGGCTGCGCCAAGAGGTAACCTGGGCGCTGCCAGGAGGAGCTGCAGTATTTTAACTAGACTGTCTCTCTGCGACTCCAAACACCTGAAGACATTTTCAACTGAGTTAAAGGCATGTGAAAGAGGCCAGGAATTTCCAATCTCAGGGAGGGTGTGAACTAAGCCCTTTGCTTTCAGGTAAGGGACAGTGGCTGCAAGGGGTGAGCCACCACCAGGGGTCTGGGGAATCCTTTCATTCTTCAGTAAAACCTAAGGAGTAAATTACTTTCTCAGTGGCCTCGAGGAGTCCTTGCTCTTAAAGACACTCTTGGCCCTGGTCCCCAACAAGCAGCAGTATCTATGCTGACACATACTTACTCATGGATGTTGCTCCCACCCAGGGATCAACGTTTGAGTCCCCAAGCTGGTGTCCACAGCTGTGTAGCAAGGTGCCTAGCCTATGGGAAGGGGTTGTGTAGGTGCTTGAGCCGGCAGCGCAGGCCCACGGCTGTTGGGCTGTATCAGTTGCTTTTCCCCTTGTGACAGAGCAGCCAGCTAACACAGCTAGAGTAAGTGTTTTTCTATTTCTGCTCTTGGTTCAAGTCTATGAGGGTGGGGAAGGCGTTGTGGCGGGGACACGAGGAAAATGCCCGGGAAGCTTCAGTGATGAGCTCTCTGTCGCTCTTCTATTCACCTTGGGACCCCAGGCCATGGAATTATACCACCTCATCCACAGTATGTCTTCCTTCCTCATCTAAACCCTCTGAAAACACTCAAGATAGTTGCATCCAAAGGTGTGTTTCCACAGTGACTATAACTTCCACTAGGTTAATCATCAGTATCAACACCACAAGGCATTCCACTAACCCACCCTCAACAACACCAGCATTCCTGGAACACCTAACTGAAACCTGTTCTCAGGGTCATTCTAACCCCGACCACTACAGCGTTATCTGTGCTGTCATGAATGGCCCATGACAAACACAGTGCCGGCTTTGCTTGAAGGCTGAACCCACAAAAAGAAAATACAAGAAACCACCTTTTGTCCCTTTACCCAACGGTGAAGCCTCTCTTTCAAGGAGAACCAGCTCCAGGCCATCTGGCCTGGCATCCCTGTGGGTGATGCTTCTGGGAGACAGGGCTCAGAAACACAGACTCATGAATGAGTGTGCAGCTAGACCCTCCGCAGCGAGCAAGAGTCCAAACAGTCAATCTGGTGAGCAGCTGTGGGGGTCATGGAAAACCAGAGAACAGGGATGCTTCCCATTAGTCGTAAAAGCCCAGAGAAACCAATGCTGTTTGACAAACAGTGCTAGGAAACACTTTTCTGCATGTATGTCATCTCCCCACCCCACCCCTCCCATCTGCCCCCCCCCCCTGCACTGGTCAAGAGAAGGCACAAACAGCTCCACCTAGGAGTCAAATCCCTCATGCATCTGCTCAGTTACGACTTTTCTGCCACTCTTGAGACCCCTCTTACCAACCCCCACACTGGCAGAGAGCTGTCCACTGGACAAGCAGGGAAAGCCTATCTGTGGGGTTCATTTCCAGAAGTTACCAAAGTGGATAGGAAGATGGAAGCTAAGGAGATTTGAGATTACAAAATAAAAACAGATTTCTTTTTTTATTATTGAGGTATTTTAAAAGCAATTATACTGTTGCAGTCAAACAGCCACTTGTGCAAACAGCAGGCTGGGGAGGCACAAAAGACCCCTGCCATCTCCACACCCACTCTGGGGGTCATTAAGTCTGGGGAGGAGAAGGGAAAGAAAGGATGTTTAAGACTTTGGGGTTCTTTTTTAAAATTTTTTTTGCATTGATTCTTAAAAATCTATCAACATATTCTTTACTGTTCAAAGAAAAATAGAGACAAGCCCATTTGGGGGAGATGAAGTGGAAACAATTTCATAGTGGGGGCAAAAGAGAGGATTTTCATCAGGTCCCGAGTTCACAGAAATGTCACCCAAGCCTCCCCACTGATCACATCTGCTTTGTATTTTCTGATAGAGCCAGCCAAGAAGAACTTGTCTCCTAACATACACAAATCCTACTTTTATTGGGGAAAGTTCATGCCAGTGACCTGATAAGAGCACGGCGGACAGGGTGGTACACACAGTCTCTAAACACACCCCCAGCCTGGTGGGGGGGGAACATGTGCTTTCAGGTATTCCAACCTCCCACTCCCATTTCCTTGAGGCTTTCTCATTCCAAAAGGCAAACTGAGAACAACATTATATAAAAAGAAGGCCCATTAGAAAATCTTAAGCAAGGAGCTATAGCCTGACCTGAGAGTTCCTAACAGTTTGCTGTCTCTCAACCTTCCGCCTTATGCAGAAAGTAATTTCCAAATATTCCAGGGGACTTGTTTCACTATTTACAAACCAGGTCTCCTAGGTAAATCAATGTTGCCTGAGTTGGCTGATAAATGAGAAGAGAACACCTAAAAATAACCGCACAGATACTCACCCAACAGACAGTTAAACAACCAGAGCCATTCCCAACCAGTCATTCTGGTCCCCGTCACCTTTCTGGGTCTACTGCTAACTCCCATTCAAGGCAAATCAATCCACAAGACCTGAGCGCTTTATAACGTACCCCAAAAACCTCAAAGAGGCAGTTTCAAAAATTAATAAAAATTTCTGGTATGTTTTTTTTCCATATGTAACTTAACCACACAATATTTATCTGCATTAAGAGTCATATTTCTGGAAATAGCATTCTGTGCCTACCATGTACTTAGCCAACCTCTCTGGACTGCAAGTCTTTGATAATCAGAACACAGACAATGCTCCTGAGGGACTTCAATGCAAGGGGTTTGTTGTTGCTATTCTGTTTTGTTGTGTTGTTTTGGGGTGTTTTTTTGTGTGTGTGTGTGAGTTCAACCATAGCCTACTGGTTGGTAACTGCTTGCTACATGCCTGGCTCATTTCATCATCCATCAAGGGCTTCCTTACTCCCTACACAGACTGACAACCACTTTCAAATTTTCTGTTTTGTTATGACTGTCGACCAAAAGTCTGCCCTGGAAACACAGGAAGCAGGCATTCAGACAAAGAACAAAACTCTGTTCCTGGTTCCTTCTGCACAGAGCCAGGGTGTAAAATATTTTCACCAGCCACACAGTCTTTGGTGGACAGCATCCATATTTATTACTAAATCAACAGTCAGGGGCAATGGACAAAGTGATGGGCATGGCTGTGTTCCAATAAAGCTTTATTTAAAAAGGTAATGGAGAGCCTGCAGGCCACAGTTTATCAATGCATGCACAGCCTGCATGATTTGTTTTGGTTTTTCTTTTGGTTTCTCTCCATGGCCAACCTTAGAGAAGCATCTCCTCTACTGAACCTTCTCTCCTGTGTTTCCAATGAACGCTCTCCACTTTTAAATTGTCTCATTCGCTGACTTCCAGCTTTTTCTTTTTGGTAGATTTTCTCAGCCAGACTGAGTCTCGGCATACAGTGGGCCAATTGCTAGTTTTGTGCCCTTTAAATTGATAGGCTCTGAATATTTGATTAGCATTTCTGTAGAGGGCAATGCATCAGGGAAGGCCAAGAGAAGTCCACAGAAGAAAAACCCACAGAGGAGAAACCCAGCAAGGCACTCAGAACCTCACCTGACTTCTAACCATTTAGTGGAGGTTCAAATTTGCAAACTGTCTTCTGCGACACCCCAGCCCTCCGCAGCTAACCATGTCACCTTGACTAAGTATATCTAGCGAGTAGGTGGGAACACAGGAGACAACATGGTTAAGAGAAGAGCTAGAATTTAGTTAAGGAAAGGAGCAAATACAGAGAAGTATAAACAGTTTACCACCACCTCACAGAACACAGGACCTTGCAGAGTGGCTTTCCAAGGGGGCATGCCAGCATTCAACTATCAAATGTGACTCAGCATCAAACACAGAGTGAGCCACGTCTACTGGAATATGACTACTCTACTTGTAGCCATAACTCTTCTAGATTTTAGGACAGCCACACTTTAGTACGAATGGAAAACACCAATGAGTCTAGGCTCTGCCATCAAGATCCTATGACAAGGTGGTCACAAGAGCCGGGACATATAAGCAGCATTGTTAAACAGACTGCAACACTGGCATGTGCCTTCAAAATAGCAACAAAGTATTGAGATTCTGCAACAAAGTCCTCTTCAGAACAGCCCTGGCTGCCAGCTGTAATACATCTACACACAGACACATTCATCCCACATCCCTTTGGCAATTCACTCAAGGTCTGGGGCAGTGGCTCAGCTGGTAAAGTTTGCTAGCATAAGGACCAGAGGTCACCCCGTAAAGTCCATCTTTAAAATAAAAAAAGCCAGAAGTGATGTTATACATTTATGATCCCAGCACCGGGGAGGCAGAGAGAGCAGATCTTTCAGGCTCACTGACCAGCCAGCCTTGTCAACTTGGTGAGTTCCAGGTCACCAAATCAAGCAGAGAGAGCATAAGGAGTGACACAGAGGATGGCTTCTGGCCTCTATGCTAACGCCACAGGTTCAAATCCATCCAAGCACCCCTTAATTATCTACCACACCCCAGGCCTTGGAGATTTACTGATGAGCAAGTCAAGTTCAGTCCCAAAGAAGCTTCTTGTGGCCAGGCGGTGGTGGCGCACGCCTTTAATCCCAGCACTCGGGAGACAGAGGCAGGCGGATCTCTGTGAGTTCAAGACCAGCCTGGTCTACAAGAGCTAGTTCCAGGACAGGCTCCAAAAACCACAGAGAAACCCTGTCTCAAAAAACCAAAAGAAAGAAGCTTCTTGTGTAAGGGGTAACAGAGGAGACACACAGTCTGCTAACCCTGAACTGAATGTTATTTTTTTCTTTCTGATTTGGATTGGAGGTCTCTCTCCTTGTGATATACTTATTCTATTTAGCAAAATGAACTTTGAAAGATCTTCAGGTTCTTTTCGAAAGCCTCTCAGAACTAAGACGTGCAGTGGGAGAGGATAGAACACCTGTGCTGGAAGTCATTGAAAGTAATTTTTCCTAAGCTGCCACAAAGCGGCGAGAAAACCTGAACGTGGGTCAAGAAGGCAGACTTCAGCTATGACTCTGTTGGAGTATGACACTGGGCACACTAGTAAACCTCCCTGGTGTCTGTCTCAGTCAGAGGCTCCATCACCTCTACAGGTTCCCACTGAGTACTTCCTACGTGCTGGCCTTCTGGGCTGTGAGCTGCAGGCACTGACCACACAGGGGTCTCTTGTATCCACACAGCGAGTATGTTAGCTGAAGCGACAGGCAGGAAATAAGAACACCGCTTTCAGACAGCATTGGGAGCTGCATGAACGCCTTACTGTTGCTCCTACTGAAATCTAAGATTGTGTCTCAAGTCTGAACTGAAATTTCATGTTCCTTCCACATCTGCATTCTGAAACCCAAGTCCCACGGTGACACTCTTAGGAGGTGGGAGTGTCTGGGAGGTGATTCTCATAGATGGGATTAGAACCCCCAGCAAGGCCACCTTGTGCAAACTTAGCTCAAAACACAGCATCTATCTATCAGCCACAGACTGAGCCTTAGCAGAAACAACTCACCCAGATCTTCGCTTTGATCATCCCAACTTTCCAGCCTCAAATGTTGTCAGAAATTGCTTTTTATAAGATACACACTTTATAGTGTTTTCAGATATAGCCCAATTATATCACATCAACCCTATTTCCAAACATTTTAAGCTTTTAAAGTGCACAGATATCGGGTATTGGGGGGGAACTGTTCAACTGATAGCAAAGTTTCAAATGAGGAAATAAAAGTTGCTTTGTAACTAGAAGGTTCAGGGAAGGGATCTCCGAAGAACTCCTTGCCTATATAAACTTCACGAAGAGGCTCAGTAAATATCAAGACAGGTCCAACCAGCCTAAGAGAGTCACTGAGCAAAGTAAAAAGGTGGGGAGTCCACCGGAAAGGGGGTGGTGGAGGAGCAGGTGGCTGGGGCCAGATGTGGGGAGATGGTGTGAGAATTGAGCTCAGCTGAGCATCCCCAGGGAGTGGCTCCCGTTAACTCCTCCCCACAAGGGCCAGGAGGTTGCACTACAAATCCATCCACCAACAAGAGTGGGTGGTCCGAGCCCAGGAAACTCAAAACCACAACGGGCCGCTGGTCCCAGAGAACACTGATTTATAGACCTTCCCCACACAGGTGTTTTCCTGACACAGGATATTGACTCGGTTCCTGGAGGTCCCTAACCTCTAGCTGCCCTGAAAGGTTTCCCTGGGTTTGGATAAGCCTCAGATAAGCTGAACTTTTGCAAGCTTATGAGAGCTGCACCTGCGATCCCTCTGAGATTCATTCATCTTGAACCTTAATCCACCGCAAATAAAACCCATGCGTACAGACGTGGTTTCCCACCCGTGTGTGGCTGTTTAACAAGGAAGGAGAGCAGCTTTGTCTGTTCCGTGGAAGTCTCCTCCGTGCACACAGTACCCATGGATTTAATTTCTGCGATTTACATTTTAATTCGTTAAGAGATTCAGGAGATAAGCGGGAGGAGAGGCCTGTGGTGTGGTTGAGACATCTACCCATGCATGCAAACCCGCTTGCCCTCTCCCCTGGCCCTTCTCCCCTCCCCTTGCCCGTTATGAAGATCACACTTGCTACCCTCCACATCCTCAGGGAACGGCTTCCATCTCCCTTCCAGCTTCCTTCTGGCTTGCAACCCTGTCCTTGAAGCATCTGCTCTCACTCATTCTTACCCAGCCTAATCTGTCATCCACAGTAGTTGAACGGCAACCACCGAAATCCCCACCTTCAAACCCGGCATGCATCCTTGCTGAGACTCAATCTCTGCAGATGAAGTTACGATGCCATAGCAGACTGCAGTGGGCTCTACATTCAAAACCACCAGGGTCCAAAGAAGAGGAAGGCATGAAGATGAAGATGGATATGATTAAAAAGGTGAGCATGGTTGCACCAGGGTCTGGAAAGAAGCGAAGGCACCTCCTAGTCCAGTCAAGTCGTGTTCCCAATACCACTGGTGAGAACCTGGACTTCAGGTCTCCAGAAATGAAAGGAAGCTGCTTTTGTGCAACATCAAGCCATCTAATTTGCAACCCAATATGGCAGTGTCCTGAACTGCAGGGGTGATTCATGCATGTGCAGAGCCCGCTCTGCAGCCATCTCTCACACATGGTTTTCCCTGTGCGTCCTCCTCACCTGAGGCTCTACAGTGGGGCCTCAAGCCCTTATAGTTCCCCAGCAGTGACTGACCTCTGTTTCTATGACGACACAGGCCACATGCTCTCTATTTACATAAAGAACCCAGCTAAGGTCTGTCTTTCTTCACTAGATCGTTTATTATGAAGTTTTCAAATACGGAACAAAGTTGACGAATGTCACAATGCATGCGCACATACCTGCCACTTCTGTCCCACTGTAATTACCAGAGTGGAAACGTGCTTTATCGTGAATTTCTCCATCTGTGCACTTCCCCTCCATCCAGCACTGAATACTGCCCGTGTATTTCTTGGATGTGTTCCAGAACAATTTGCACACATCAATACACTTGCCCCTTAGTGCTTCAGTGAACACATCATTCACCCGGGTTCATAGCTGCTTTTTCTTTATTCCTTTTAAGGTGAAATTTACAAAAGGTGAAATAGTCCAGACTTGAATGCACCTTTTCTGAGTTTGGGCAGATGCACAGAACAGAGGAATCCACAGCTATCAAAACAGAGAGCGTCGCCATCAGCATGGAGGGCTCTTCTTCTGTGTCTCCAGAATCAGCCACGGTCTAAGCGCTTCCATCAGAGTCAGTTCTGGAACTTCATATAAATGAACCAACCATGTCCTGGGAAGAGAGTCTTTCATGAGGCATTAAGTTTTTTAATCTTCCCCCCTCTCCCTGTGTGTGTGCATGGACACATGTTATTAGAAGGAAGAAAAGGACATCCTCTGTAGCTGGAGTTACAGAAAGTTGTGAACCACTCAATGCTGGTGCTGGCAACAAACTCCAGTCCTCTGCAAGACCAGCAAGCACTCTTAATGTTTAGTCATCTCTCTCTAGCCCCTGCAACTTGCTGGTTTTAATCATTTATTTTGTTTTGTTTTAAGACAGCGTCTAACTGTAGACCAGACTAGCCTTGGACCTGAAATTCTCCTGCTTCAGTCTCCCAAACGCCAGGAATGCATGTGCTTGCTCGTTATCAGTTGTGATCCTTACACTCCAAATGGCCCTTTCTCCTGCTGATGGAATTCCTACCATGGGGCTACTAATGATTTAACCAGCTGTGAACATCTGGACATGCGTGTCTGTGTCTTCTTCCTGGACAGATGCTTTTACTTCTCTCACGTTTGGCTGAGACCTCTTGTCTGATCACAGTTCTGCTAATTCTGACCATTGGCAAGAGCAGCTCGGTCTTCTAGTCCCTCCATAGTGACTGTGTGATGCAGGCATTAGGAATTCAAGCCAGCTGCCTGGGTTTGAACACAGATTTAGTCTAGCTGTAGGCCCTCTGCGAAGTAAAATTAAATGTCCTGAATCTGTGTCAACATCTGAAAAATGAAGCTAAGATGAGCACATGATCCTAACACAATGCCATAAACCATACACATTTACTAACTAGCAAGTGCTGGTTTCTCGTTTCTGGAATGTGGAAGTCTGAGACCAGGGTGTCAACAGGTCCAGGTCTTGATGACAGTCTCCTTCTTCATTGCAGGTAACTATCTTCTTGCTGTGACTTCCCATGACCGTGAGCTGAAAGCGGACATTCCCCTGCCTCTTCCAACCCCTTTGGAAGATGCTTCATGACTAACTGGCCTTCTAAAGACCCTACTCCCAAAGCTAAAAGCAGAAGGAGAACAGGGATTATGAAGAAGCACAAACATCCAGGCCACAGCTGGTTCACTACAGTGAACAACTAAGTTAACAGCTATGAAGAATACTCGTTGAGAAAAGCCAATTAAATAAGAAAACCAACAAGTTCTGTCGTTTTCTGCCTCCCTCATGTCCACCATGGGACACTGATGTGCACAGCAAGGCCTTCTCTATCCAAAAAGATAGAGTGTTTGGGGTGGGCTTCAGAGAACTACTTGAAATTCTGCTGTCTAGATTTTAAAAGAACCAAGGAAATCATTGCTCAGGCTATCTGAAGTATCAAACTTTATTTTAATGGCCTGGAATCTCATCAACCCAGCTCCCCACACTGATCGGGAAAGCTGAAGAACTGATCGGTTACTGCGGAACAACAAAGGGTGTAATAAAGCAAGTAGTAAAAAAAATAGGGAAATTCAATAACCAATACTATTCATTTACTAGACAAAAATCTTTTCAATCACACTGGGATTATTCAGGGACACGAGAAGACAAAGAGGCTTTTCAAGAATAAGCAAACTGTGAACATTCCGTGACTGTCCTCAATAACTGTCCTCGTCTGATCCCAGCCCTGAACCGGTCAAGTTCATTACCCTAGCAACATGCTATAAACACAATACCGTGCGTGCCCCTGTGTTCCTCCATTCAGATTCCCTGCTCCCAACCCCACCCACCACCTGTGCCGAATCTGCTCTGATGCCACCCACTCAGCCCTTCCCTGCTCTTAAAAGCCATCTTTCGGGTCTTCATTCTTGTACAGCAAGCACTTCGTCCTCTGAGCCATCTCCCCAGCCCTAACGACATGTTAATCAACTTGAAAATGCTTCTCAAAAGATAACCTCCGCTACAAACAGAACATGTGTGTGTCCTGGCTAGTTTCGTATCGACGTTTGACACAAGCTATGGCCATCTGGGGAGAGGAGCATCACCTGAGAAAAATGCCTCTATAACTCTGTAAGACTGGCCTGCAGGGCAAGCCTGCGAGGTGTTTTCTTCATTTATGAGTTGACACGGGAGGACGCAGATCACTGTGGGTGGTGTCATCCCTGAATCTGTGGTTCTGGATGCTAGAAGAAAGCAGGCTGAGGAAGGTATGAGGAGCAAATCAGTAAGCAGCACCGCTCCATGGCCTCTGCTTCAGCCCTGCCTCCAGGTTCCTGTTCCTTCCTCCTTCCCTGCCCTCCCTGGATGGTGACTACAGTAGGACGCGTACCCATTCCTTCCTAGGCTTTTTGTGTCACAGCTGTTATCACAGCAACAGAAATCCTAACTCAGACTGTGATTGCCCGGAATGCCTTAGAGCCTCCGACAAGCCACACACAGGGATGACCCTGACATTGGATGACACAGGCAGAGAGTGGCAGATGTACTGAGGCTGTCGTGAGAAATTGGGAAGCAGATGACACCTGTCTACCGGATGGATGCAGCAGTCACAGGGCTCTCCATGTCAGGACAGCTCTTCCACTCAGAGTGGGCTGTCCACTAGCATGGGCATCTGGGAGTGAAGTCAAGAGAGAAGAAAGTGGGAGAAACTGGTAGGCGGGAGCAGGCCAAACATAAATATTAGGTTGGTAAAAAATAACTGTGGTTTTGCCATTATTAAAATTTGCTGCTCTGCTCGACACTGAAATATATTCTTAATAAATGAGGTTATGATATGTATATACACATACATACATACATATACATATATCATTTAATACATGTTTATCTCTTTATATTCTTTGATAATGACTTAATACTTGTTTATTTTGTATTTATTTTATTCTATGGAAAGAATGTTAGAGAAAAAACAATTTCAATGATTTCCTTATCCAAGTTAAAGATGAGTAATAAAAGAACAGAGAAAACTCTCCAAATCAACAAGGTATTTGCCCAGAACTGTTAATGACTGTATGGTACAGTGGTGGTCCAAATGAAAAGTTCTGCAAAAGAGGTGAGAACCTGGACACTGACCAGTGGAGACCAGTGGAGCCCAGTGCAACGTCACTGGAAGAAGACAATGACCCGCCAAGAGCAATCATGAAGCCCATTCATGAGGACTTGCCAACACATGACCCATTTGGTGATCATTTGGCACTTGATGCTCACTGGAAAGGTGAAAAGGTTCAATAAGTAGATGCTCTCATGAGCTGACCAAAAGCCAAAAAGCTAAAACAAAACAAAAAAGCAAAAACCTGCTTCTCTGAACTGTGTCTTCTTTCACTCGAGGTAACAAGAACCATTTCTTGATTAGACTGCGCCATCTAACCTATATATAGGTTGTATCTGACAACAGTGACTAAACTTAGATAAAAAGGTCACTGTCACGGTCTGGTGGTCTGTGCCACTCATCTGAGAAGTCAGCTCAGCAAATCCATGAGATGGGTCACAAACGGAAACCCCCGTGCTGGCAATGGCCAACAGAGAGGGCCCCGGATCTTTCCCATGAGACAATGAACTGCACTCCACGCTAGTGCTCAGAAGCTGGAGGTGTTGGGCTGCATGGTCTGTGTCCTTACAATGTTCACCTCCCTCTTCTCCAACCCACTACCACTTCTTCAAGCATCTTGACAACTTGTCGGAAGGAAAACCTTTGAACAAGCCACCACAAGAAGACAGAAAATGCTTTCCAAGACTTCTTCAAATCCCAAAGCCTGGACTTTTATGTTACAGGATAAAGAAACTTATTTCTCAAGGGCATTTTGAGTCTGAAACCAGTCTGGTTTATTTAGTGAGTTCCCGGCCGGACAAGGCTACAGGAAGACCCTGTGTCAAAAAAAGATTTAAGATTCACAGTACTACAATTCCTTTAGCCTTAACCTCACGTATGTTAACGGTTTCTCTGCCCATCACAACTCTCATCACCTATCCTGAGAACAAGCTTGGAGACTTAACGGTGGCTCGATAGTTGTCCCTAAGGAGAATAAATTCATCAAGTGTGCAGGGATGTGCACCCTCCACATGGAGAGTGTTATAAACAGACCGGCAGCATCCGTGCTGACTCACCCAAGATGTAGTACACAAAAGGGCAAATGCCCCATTCAGAGGTGGGTCTCCAAGTAACCACCCTCCACTCCAGCCATGCAAACCCAGTTTGCTTCTGAGCTACACACTGCTGAAGAAGTCAAGAAAACAATGCTGTGTCAGGTGTGGGATCGCAAGGGAACACCTTGAGCCTGTCTGTCCTTGTCTGTACAGTCATGCTGGTCCTTAAAAATGGTCGAAAGTCTAGGATTCTGTCCCACTGTGAGTACTCAATTGTTCCTTCTGTATGTATTGAGGGAACAGAGGCTAGAAAAAAAATCATAGTCAGATAACCTGGGCCCAAGTCCTGGACTAGGAGCCTTCAGAAGAACAAGGGTGAGTTCAGCATTGTTTTTACGGTGATGGACTGGGTCAAAGACAGCAGTAAGAAGCGCTTAATATATAGTATATGTATGTGTATAGATATATATCTACAGAGAAAAGACTGTGAGACTAAGCGGGGAAAAACATTGAAACATCTTCTGGTGTCATAATAAAGTACAGTAATGCAAAAAGAATCTTGATTATTAATATGTCAAGGAGTTCCCAGTGGCCCAAACTGAAGCAAGTTGTACAAGGAAATTAATAGTGTCATGATAGCACAGAGTATAAAATAAATATCCATGAATTCACGTTAATTGGTGTTATATATTATAAGCATTTTATAGCATTTAATGAATTCTAGTAAATATAGATAAGTTAATGGGTAGAGCAACAAATAAGGGGAACATCGCATGTGCAAGAACAACCTGTGCAGACACGTGAACAACCCGCGCAGACACATGAGCAACCCGTGCAGACAC